>NW_023270426.1:46680210-46712734 GCF_011800145.1 Mirounga leonina | reverse complement strand
AAAGAAAGAAAGAAAGAAAGAAAGAAAGAAAGAAAGAAAGAAAGAAAAAGGAAGAAAGAAAAGAAAAGAAAGAAACTTAAAGGGATCTTTTCATTTTACCACTGTGGTATCAGGGGGAACTATTAACTGGCACTAAGTAGAGATCCCGTGGACCAATAAAGGAAGAAAAGACAAAGCAAAAATTTACTTTGGGTAAGATTCTTTCTAATTCTAGCCATTTATGTAAGCTCCTTCCTATGTATGCCTAATTACCATGCATTAGGACAATGATGAAATAGGTTGATTTGGGATTGATGAATCTTCTAAGTCAAATTTTATCACAACACCTACTTCTAAATGCGTGCTCAACGCTGTGAACTGTGTAAGACTGATGAATCACAGACCTGTACCTCTGAAACAAATAATACATTATATGTTAAAAAAAAAAAAAAGAAGATAGTAGGAAGGGAAAAATGAAGGTGGGGAATCGGAGGGGGAGACGAACCATGAAAGACTACGGACTCTGAGAAACAAACTGAGGGTTCTAGAGAGGAGGGTGGTGGGGGATGGGTTAGCCTGGTGATGGGTATTAAGGAGGGCACGTATTGAACGGAGCACTGGGTGTTATATGCAAACAATGAATCATGGAACACTACATCAAAAACTAATGATGTAATGTAATGTATGGGGACTAACATAACATAATAAAATAAAATTTTACAAAAAATTAAAAAAAATAAATAAACGCGTGCTCAAGCTTCTGGGGTTGTAGTTTGTGTGGCCCTGTGCATAGGGAGTCAGTTTTCCCGTGCTCTTTAACAACTGGCAAGAACCTTGGCCTTGAGCCTGAGTGGATGGAACCCTCTTCAGTTTGCTGACCCAGGGCCATGAGCTTGACTGCAATTCCCTGGATGCTGATTCAGTTAATGGGGATGGACAAGAAGGGGTGGTCTCAATGAGATGATTTGATAATGTGGGTGGGAGGGAAATGGAAGAGTCACATGACTTTCACATTTCAAGCTCGGGTCAATGAGTGTGTGGCCCCACCATACACAGACACAGAAAACACCGGAGAGGTGAAGATGTCAAGTTCAGTGTGGGACTCACTTGAGGTGGGGTGCCTGCAGGTTAGCTGGTAGAGATGTCCATCAAACAACTGGATGTTCGTGTCAGAAGCTTAGGCAGCAGGTGAGGGCTGGAGACAAAGGCGTTGGCAACGCATGCATGGAAGTCACAATCCAGACAGCTAAGGACACGTGTGTGAGAAGAGCAGTGCAAAACAGGACCCCGGGGAAACCCACAGAGGAGAGACTGCGATGTGACTGGGGAGGACAGTTTATTGTCCGTAAGGTGTTGTTCTTTAATGAAAGTGATTCTGCGAAGGTGAATGAGGCTATGTCCTTCCCGGGAGAGCTATTTCAATTGACCTGTAAAGAAGAAATCTGCAGGGGTGCCTGGGTGGCTCAGTGGTTAAGCGACTGCCTTCGGCTCAGGTCATGATCCTGGAGTCCCAGGATCGAGTCCTGCATCAAGTCCCGCATCGGGCTCCCTGCTCGGCGAGGAGCCTGCTTCTCCCTCTAAAACCCTCCCCCCTCTCGTGTACTCTCTCTCTCTCTCTCTCATTCTCGCTCTCTCAAATAAATCTTTAAAAAAAAAAGAAATCTGCAAAAGTAAATCCGGTTCAAATTTCTTGTTAATTCTCTCTAAGAAAATTGGGAACAATGATATGTCCTCATTTAAGATTTATTGAGATGTGTTAAGAAATTGCACACGGGCTCCTCAGACCTCCCCAGGTCTCAGGATTTGAACCTCTCTGAAGCAACCCCATGAACTCAGCCGGCCCTACTGTCCTCAGACCTGGGGACGGTGCTTTCTTGTTCCCCCTTCCTGCTGCTCCCAAAATAAATTCATCTGTGCCTCCGTTTGATTAGCCTGTTTTTATCTGAAAAAAAGTGTATAATCGTTTTTTAAAAATCCAAATAGTACAGAAGGCTATTCAGTGAGAGGTAAATCTCTGTCCTACCCAGGCCCCTAATCCTCCATCCTCTCCCACCCCGCCCTGCAAAGCAGCTCCTGTTCCTGGTGTCATGTCTGTACGGTATCCTTCTGGAAATAGCCAGCCACCTGCCTTTTTGTAAATAAAGTTTTTTTGGAACACAGCCAAGCCCTCTCGTTTACGTATTATCTGTGGCTGTTTTCTCACTACAGTGGCAGAGTTGAGTAGTTGTGACAGAGGAATAAAAAGCTTGGCAACATGTGCTTTTTTGTGTAGATACTGTTTATATCTTCTTTTTTCGACACACGTGTGAGCACACCTTACACAGTTATGCATTCTGCTTATTTCTCTTTCACAGTGTATCATGGGGGTCGTCCCACAAGGGCAGATGCAGGTGTGTCTCAGACTTTTGCCCATAGTATGGATGTAATTAATCCATACCTCACGTGGTGGAAGGGGTAAGGGAGCTCTCTGGGGTCTCTTCTTATAAAGGCACTAATTCCATCAATGAGGGCCCCACCCTCATGACCTAATCACCTCCCAAAGCCCCACCTCCTAATGCCGTCACCCTGGGGCTTAGGTTTCAACATGTGAATTTGGGGAGAGACATAAACATTCAGTCTATAGCAGTGGGGTTCACTGGGCTTTCCCCTTCTGACTTCAGATCTATATCTCATAAGGATCCGAAGGTAGACTCACGATGGATGCTCCTTTTAGGCTCAGGTGGGCCATTTGCATCTCCACTGACCCCTTAATGACATCTAATTGTGTAGACCAATTCTGCCCAAACCAGAGTAATCTCTCCCCAGATATGCTGAGCAGAAGTGCAGACACTAAAAGTTACACAGTACCTGTATTTTAGGAGTTTACATAATTGGCTATTCTATTTGGTCACCAACATCTCTCACAATTCAGATGTAGTTAACACAGAATACCACAAAATACCACCATTCTATATATTCTCATTCCCTTATTTCTGGATTCTCATAAGAGTGAGAACCTTGTTTTATTTACCTTGGGGCCCAGCATTCTGCCTGGCATGTGAAAGGTACCCAGTGAATTTTGATTGAACGGAGCTAATTTTCTCTTAGTTCTCTTTCTCTTATTTTAACTGTATTATTCCTTTTTCCTCTTCCAGAATGAAGACATTCAAATGCTGTTTTAAATACCCAGCACAGCAGAAAGTTTTCATCTTATTTGTAACTCTATGGCTGTTCTCCTTGTTGAAGCTTCTAAATGTGAGGAGCCTCCTCTTCCCTCAAAGAGGCATTTACTTGGTTGAATCCTCCCTGAGTACCTCGCCTTTTGTAAGGAACAGATACACCAGTGTGAAAAATGAAGTCAGGTATGAAGTTAACTGTTCAGGTGTCTATGAACAGGCACCTTTGGAAATTGGCAAGAGTCTGGAAATAAGAAGGAGGGACATCATCGACTTGGATGATGAGGATGTTGTGGCGATAACCAGTGATTGTGACATTTATCAGACCCTGAGAAAGTACCATCAAAAGCCTGTTTCAAGGGAGGAGAAGAGCTTCCCAATAGCCTATTCTTTGGTCGTTCATAAAGACGCCATTATGGTTGAAAGGCTACTTCATGCCATATACAACCAGCACAATGTGTACTGCATCCATTATGACCATAAGTCACCTGATACCTTCAAAGTTGCCATGAACAATTTAGCTAAGTGCTTCCCCAATGTTTTCATTGCCTCCAAATTAGAGACAGTGCAATATGCACACATTTCCAGACTCCAAGCTGATCTGAATTGCTTGTCAGACCTCCTCAGGTCCTCGGTTCCGTGGAAATATGTTATCAATCTGTGTGGGCAAGATTTTCCTTTGAAGTCAAACTTTGAATTAGTGTCAGAGTTAAAGAAACTCAATGGAGCAAATATGTTAGAAACGGTGAAACCCCCTAACAGTAAAATGGAAAGATTCACTTACCACCATGAACTCAGACAGGTGCCTTATGAATATGTGAAGCTACCAATAAGGACAAACATCTCCAAGGAAGCCCCCCCTCATAACATTGAGATATTTGTTGGCAGTGCTTATTTTGTTTTAAGTCGAGCATTTGTTAAATATGTTTTCAACAACTCCCTCGTTAAAGACTTTTTTGCCTGGTCTAAAGATACATACTCGCCTGATGAACATTTTTGGGCTACCTTAATTCGGGTACCAGGAATACCTGGGGAGATCTCTAGGTCAGCCCAGGATGTGTCTGACTTGCAGAGTAAGACCCGCCTTGTCAAGTGGAACTATCATGAAGGGCTTTTGTATCCCCGTTGTACCGGCTCCCACCTTCGAAGTGTGTGTATCTTTGGAACGGCGGAATTAAGGTGGCTTATAAATGATGGACATTGGTTTGCTAATAAATTTGATTCTAAGGTGGATCCTGTCTTGATTAAATGCCTGGCAGAAAAGCTTGAAGAGCAACAGAGACAATGGATTACTATGTCTTCAAAAAAGTTACTTATGGCTGAAAATCCCGTAATCACATCATGATAAAATCATGATAGAAAGAAGGCATCTGATAACTAGAGCTCATACGGACTTGTGTGCTACACCACACCCAGTACCATTCGAGCTTAACCTCCTCACAATTTGCGAGGTGCCCAAAATGCCACGCACAAAGGCGACAATTAGCCTGCATTTGGTTGGGTGTTTTTTGTTTTTCCTTGTAACCTTATGGAGCTAAATCAGAGATTTTAAACAGTCCATCATCAGAGCTCAGCAACTACTGATACTGAGCTCCAACTGTATGCCAGGTACTTTTATAGAAATGTGTAGGAATTAGATTCAAATTGTAATGAGTTATACAATGCCTTCAAGGCTTGCCCTAGTTCCACAGCAACCTTAGTATCACGTTCTCCACATAGCAGTCAGGATTCTACTGAAAAGGTGTTGGAGAGTGGGATAATCACATAACCACTGAAACCACCAATTTCAGGGTAGTGTTTAAGTATAATGACCAACACTCCACTTGTCTCTTAATTCAGCTCCCCAGACTTGTCTTAGCCATTAGAATATTAGGAGAAACTCCACTACCTCAGGAAAGCTCAAAGAATTGTCCAGTTTCCTGCTTGCCAAAGCATTTTCCTATTGGTGCCTCACCCTTTCAATTCAGAGTCAGAAGACTCTGTTGGCGGGGCATATAGTGTGTGAATGTTAGGGAGGCTGGGTGGGGGGTGGGGGGACTGGGACAGGTGGTGCCTGAAGGGAAACAAAGGGATTTATAGGACTTTAGAATCATGTTGCACAATGGTTTCATGAATGGTCTCTTTTTTAATTCAATTAGTTCTTTAAAATTATTGATTAAAAATAAGAACTTGATTATTAGTTCAAAGCGTTACATTCCCGAACGTAGAACTTAAGTCTTCTAGCTCATAGATTATCATTATATGTAGGTTTTTTACAGTGTAATTAGTGTAATTTTGTGCTATGGAGCCATTAAGCTAAGAGCCACTGAATTTTCTTGAAAAGGTTGTGTAAAATATGACAGCTTTCTAAATTAACTCTTATGGTCATTTAAAATTTTTGCTTACGTCTCCAGTAACTATCCAAGTAGAATCCAAACTTAAACTTACAAAAGCTCTAAGCCCACTAAAGTCTTCTCAGCTTAGATACAGAGAGAAAAAGCAAAGTTTCTTTAGGACATAGCAAGAATATTCATTAGTGGTATTTTGTAAAACCTACACCTTAGAAAACCCCTAAACAAATCAAATATACACCTATTTTAATGTCACTGTATTGTGCCGGAGGTGAAATGGGACAGGAGCAGCGTCCTGAGAACAGGTTGTAACATTTTTTTACATCTCTTGGGAAATCATGGAACTCATGTAAAAATTTCTTGCTGATCTTATGTTTCAGTGTCAGCCTCAGCATCTATGTAAAGATGTAGTAATCATGGCCAATATGAGACTATTTGGAAGACTAGAGTATTTAAATCTTTTTGTAAATGTCTGTGTTCTACATGTGAAATGCACTTTGCTGGTTTTAAAGTTTATGATACTGACTGCCAAGTGGTACCACTTCTCTCCAGCTCATTTTTCTTCTTCTTATCCCCCGCAGCCTTCACATTACTTCATTCTTCAGAAAACAACTATGACCAAGCTCCTGTTCTTAAAAATAAGTAACTGTTGGGGGCGCCTGGGTGGCTCAGTCGGTTAAGCGTCTGACTCTTGGTTTCAGCTCAGGTCATGATTTCAGGGTCATGATATCAAGCCTCACACAGGGCTCCATGCTCAGTGAGGAGTCTGCTTAAAATTCTCTCCCGCTGCCTATCCCCCCCCAAAATAAATAAATGTTTAAAAATAAATCTTAAAAAGAAAATAAGTAACTGTTGGACAGAGTTAAGTTCTGCAGAAGATACTTATCAGTTTGATTGTGTGTGTGATTGTGACAAGCTAAGTCATTTTGGTCTCTATGAGCCTCAGTTTTCCTGGTCTTTAAAGTGAGTACTTCCTACCCTGGCCTCCTCACACTGTGTGTGTGTGTGTGTGTGTGTGTGTGTGTGTGTGTGTGTGTGTGTGAGAGAGAGAGAGAGAGAGAGTGAGAGAGAGAGAGAGAATCAAAATAGTGTGTGAACTGGTTTAAAAATGGAGACAAACTATCAACAGTAAATATCAGAGAGTAGTCTCATTACAGGGCAAACAGAGATCCAGCCCCATTGTGTGACTTTACCATTTACCTCTTCTGGAAAACCTTTGAAATATAAAAGAAGCCACAATCATAGGAGCAACTTCTGTGAATCAATCTAGGTACAAAGAATCCCGTTACCACATCTGGAGTTCTTTTTAAGCCAACAGGATCAGCACATCGATCCAGTGGCTTGGATCAATTTTTTCTGCCTTGTAGGCTTCAACACAAGGTCCCACTGAAATCTTGGTTTTTATGCGTTTGGCCATCAGAAAAAATGAAAAGTAAATATCGATCTCCTATCCAGTGTCTTGCCTCCTGGTGAGAAATGATTCTATCCCTGGAAATTTTCCAGTTGTTAATTACTTTCATGCCATACTCCAATGAAACATGGCCCCAGTGCCTTCTTGTCCCCATTGACATATTTCCTGGGATTCAGTTCAACATTTCAGGGAGCTTGTCAGGTCATCTCTTTTGCCTTGGGAATCCTGCAGTTTCCTTACATGTCTTTGAACCTCCTTCAGACCTGATTAAAACCTTTTGGTATGATTTTTTTCTGGTCTAGAAAATGTTTTACAGTCTGTATTTTATAGTCATCCTTTGCATAGTATTTATTGAATCTAGATTCTAAGTTATTTGGCAACAAGACCAGGACCTTGAAGTCTGTAAATTGTATTAGATATTAATAATGAAAGAGCTACTAATATAGATCTACATTATGTGAATGATCTACTATAACATTATAATATTTAAAGATCAATGTTGCTGCTATTTTTAATGTTTTGGTTATTCTAAGTGGAAAAAATATATATATATACACAAATAAAATGTTTAAATTTACAGAATTAAATTTGAAGATTTCTCTTGCCTTCCAGAATGTGAATATTATACAGACACACACATATATATATTTTGACATATTTCATGAAAACAAAAATGACAATCCTTTTTGAGAATGGAAAGTGAATGTACTATATGTATGTTACAGCCGTTTTTGTTGTTTTTTTTTTTTACCATTTTTGAAAGACATATTTCCCATTATAGGAGTTTTAAATAGACTGATGTTGCATTTTGATATTATGCTGCTAGCAGATGTTAATTCTCTTGGATTGTAAAGTAAAATATGCTCCGAAAACCAAACCCCTGGAATTTGTGATGTTTCCTTTCTCTCCTGGTACCGGTTCCCCACAAAGACTCTTTCCATTTATGACACTTGCCCAGTATTTGAAGAGCACAGTTGATTTCACTTCAGAGTTAAAGAATTCGTGTGTGTATAATACACAAAATATGGGCACTTGAAATTGAATTGTTTAATTTGAAGGAATCTTTCAGGATCTGTCTTCATTCTCCCCCAGATTGACTTCTCGTCTAAGATGAATTATCTAAACAAGTATTCCTGTGTGCTGGATTACTTTGTGGACGTTATAGGTAGGGGAGACCGAGCTCTTCATGTCAGGTCCCTTGGTCCCTGGAGAATCAAGCCTCTTCTCTCCACACCAGGACCCCTGCCTTGGGGTGAGCCCCCTGGGCCCTTAGGTTTGGTTGGTGGCTGATTCCTGGTGAACTTCCCCTCTGTTCTGAATATCACCACCTTTCCTAGCTCTGCTAAGCTAAGGACTATTTCATATGGCTGATCTCTATGCCTCCCACACACTCGGAAAATGCCCCGACCAGTGTTCTTCTGTCATCCTGTGTAAAGCCATAAGTCACCAACGTCCCAAGCTGGCAAGGAGTATGCAGGTCACACTCACAAATCACAATCCACCTCAAGGAATAAGGCCATTTTGGGAATCTTCGACATAATAAAAATTAACATCTACTCTTAACCTATGATTAATTCTTGCTCTTGCCAAACTGGACAACGATGCGAATCCACAGTACTCTCATGGAAGGATTTGGACTTTTGGTAGCAGTCGCGGGTGGGGTATTTATCATCATACTGAAGACCCATAGGCTTGATTCCTAGGTGATCAGTTCTATATATTTTTTATTCCCTTTGGGATCTACAAATCTACATATGAACTAGGACAAGTGGTTTCTCATTTCATGAAACTGATTATGGGGAAACCCTGGCAGAGAGAACAGATGATTGCAAATTTATTCCCACTGTTGGAAAGATATTCCTGGGAAGATGCATAACAAACAGCTTGAGCTTTGCTTCAAAGACAAATGATCAGTGTATCAACACACATGGGTATGTTGACTATTCACCTGGCCTCAGGTGTGGCCTTCACATAGAGCGGCAGAGTCCTTCCTGGGAGCATCTGGGATTGAATCATGGAGAAGACAAACAGCCAGAAGAGAATCTGAGGGAAAAATATGGTCTGTGACTTGGGTGAATTTATTTTACTTTTTTTGTTGTCATTGTTATAGAATAAAAGATATGTAAACAGAAATCATTTATATTCATAATTCTAACACCCTGACAAAACCATTATAGTTCTCTGAATGTTTTTTTAATTTATTTAAATTCAATTAATTAACATGTAGTGTATTATTAGTTTCAGAAGTAGACTTCAGTGTTTCATCAGTCTTTTTATTTTATTTTTATTTATTTTTTTATTTTTTAAAGATTTTATTTATTTATTTGACAGAGAGAGACACAGCGAGAGAGGGAACATAAGTAGGGGGAGTGGGAGAGGGAGAAGCAGGCTCCCCGCTGAGCAGAGAGCCCAATGTGGGGCTCGATCCCAGGACTCTGGGATCATGACCTGAGCAGAAGGCAGATGCTTAATGACTGAGCCACCCAGGCACCCCTCATCAGTCTTATATAACACCCAGTGCTCATTACATCACATGCCCTCCTTAATGCCCATCACCCAGTTACCCCCTCCCCCCACCCATCTCCCCTCCAGCAGCCCTCAGTTTGTTTCCTAGAGTTAGGAGTCTCTTATGGTTTGTCTCCCTCTCTGATTTCATCTTGTTTTATTTTTCCCTCCCTTCCCCCATGCTCCTGTTTTGTTTCTTAAATTCCACATATGAGTGAAATCATATGATAATTGTTTTTCTCTGATTGACTTATTTTGCTTAGCATAATACCCTCTAGTTCCATCCACATCATTGCAAATGGCAAGATTTCATTTTTTGATGGCTGTGTGATATTCCATTGTATATATATATACCACGTCTTTTTTGTCCATTCATCTGGCTCTTTCCATAGTTTGGCTTGTGGACATTGCTGCTATAAACATCGGGGTGCACGGGCGCCTGGGTGGCTCAGTCGTTAAGCGTCTGCCTTCGGCTCAGGTCATGGTCCCAGGGTCCTGGGATCGAGTCCCACATCGGGCTCCCTGCTCCACGGGAAGCCTGCTTCTCCCTCTCCCACTCCCCCTGCTTATGTTCCTGCTCTCGCTATCTCTCTCTCTGTCAAATAAATAAATAAAATCTTCAAAAAAAAAAAATTAAACATCGGGGTGCACGTACCCCTTCAGATCACTACATTTGTATCTTTGGGGTAAATACCCAGTAGTGCAATTGCTGGGTCATAGGGTAGCTCTATTTTCAACTTTTTAAGGAACCTCCATACTGTTTTCCAGAGTGGCTGCACCAGCTTGCATTCCCATCAACAGTGTAAGAGGGTTCCCCTTTCTCCACTCTGAATGCTCTTCTAATCTTACCCACATACATACACACTTTTTATCTCTCTGCCCACCGCCAATATATTTGCAATCACTTTCCCATGTTCCTGCATGATCTTTATGGCTATCTAATGGTCATACCATAATTCACTCAGCCTTTCCTTTGTTATAGGGCATTTGGATTGTAAACTACTTAACTTTTTTTTCTTTGCTATCATATAAAACAGTGCTGTGAACAGCTTTATACATATAGCTTCTCCTTTCCTTGAGTTGCTTTCTGAAAAAGGAATTACAATTCTGAAGAGAATGGGTTTTTTTTTTAACTGATCACTTTTCATATGTTACATATTCTTTGACATATCACCCTGTCAGAGAATTGCATGGGACATTTGGTTGGTGTATATCAAACATGGCCGCAACCTATGTGAAATAAACTGTATATACTTATTCTGATAAATGGCTATTCTGATTCTCAAAGTGAGCAAAAACCTTTGTCTTACGCAAGGATGCAGCCATTCCTCTAACAGATCAAAGAAGGTGTTTTAATGTATGGTTAATGAAGTGCTCATATTCTGAAAGCCTTACTTTTGATGTTTAACTCTATTCCAGGAAGGATCTAAAGGCTGCTGGTTCCTTCTAATACCCATTCTCCCTGGCCTCTGTGTATTTTTATTCTGAGCAATAATATGACCAACTGTTATTTCCCAGCCTCCCTTTCACTAGGGATTGCAAATAAGAAAAAGCAGAAGTCATTGCGTGGGGCATCTGAGAATACAGTTAAAAGACGGCTTACTTGGTTCACCTTCCCTACACCTGCCTTGCTTTTTCCTACTGTTTAGAATGTGTTTATAGTAGCTGTAATTTCAGCTGCCATTTTATTTTTTTTTAAGATTTTATTTATTTTACAGAGAGAGACACACAGCAAGAGAGGGAACACAAGCAGGGGAGTGGGAGAGGGAGAAGCAGGCTTCCTGCCGAGCAGGGAGCCCGATGCGGGGCTCAATCCCAGGACCCTGGGACCATGACCTGAGCCGAAGGCAGACGCTTAGCGACTGAGCCACCCAGGCATCCCTCAGCTGCCATTTTAAAAACATGGGGATACAATTTCTATGGCAAGGAAAGAATGAAAATATAATATTTGAACCATCCAAGACCACCTACTTCAGCTTCTTTTATGGGTAAAAAAACCTGATACATACTTTAAGCTACTGTAACCTTGGTTCTCTGTTACTAACTTACAGTGTTTTCCTAGGACGATGGTTTTCAAACCTTAGTCTGCAGCAGAATCACTAAAAGGGTGTGTTAAGACACAAATTGTTTCCTTTCTCCCTTGTTCACTTTTTCATTAAGTGGAGCAGTGACAGGAGAGGTGAATTTGCTCATGCTGTTCTAGACCACACTTTGAGAACCACTATTAGGATATCTTTCCTGAAACTGTTTCTTTACATTAGAAACATTTGGCCAATTAGCATTTAGAAAGCACCAAATATTACAATAAGCACACATACCTCCAGATCCTAAAAAGCTGTGATCAGAAGTTCAGAAATAGTTTACATGCTCTCTCTACATTGTTGAAGAGGTGGTTATCTATATGTATTTAATAACGATTGAAGCTGATATAATTCCCTAACTATAAGTCCTCCCAAAATTATTTTCAACCACACTCCTGCCTTATTAGGAACCGTTTTATAAAATGTAAGTAAAAAAATGAATTTTGGGGGTCTAGTTAACCTGAAATTAGTGCAGTGAAGTCTCAAATTCAGACCCGGGTGTTAATTCTCTTCAAGATGTATGCTGGTGAGGCAGAGTACCCAGATGGAATTTTTCACGAACATTTCGGTGTGACAGCCCTAAAAAAATTTAAAATATTGAAACAGAGAGCCATATCATTCTAACCTCACTGTTTCAAGCTGCTACAGGAATGCTAATGCAAAATAGATACAGAGTTATATGTCATCTTTAAATGTTTCTAAGTTTCTACTTCAACCATGGGTGGATGCTCAAAAAAAAGGGGGGCGGGGATCTAGAAAACTCAGCAAAATGTATCTGCCTAAGGGAAACTAGCTCCTAGGATTCCCATTGTTTTAAACAGCAAAACGGAACAGGTAAGTTTCATTGCAATAATTATCGTCCATGATTCAATTTACTCTTAACGGCTACTAATTCTTTTTTATTCAGGATAATTATTGATCCAGTTTTACAGGTGGTTTCACCAATGTTTGTTGGGAAGGCCATCTCCATAGGAAGTAGGGAGTCCAACATGGAAGGAAGGGAAGTGACGTCCAGTTCACATTGGAGTAGGTCAGCAAGCTTCAGATATTTCTTTGGGATGATGAAGATATAGAATGCCTCATAAATCTGAACGTATTTGTCTAGAGGCAAAATACACCATGGCAGAATTAGGGACTGAATGTCTATGGGGAAAAATGATGAGCCCAAAGGAGAGCAAAACTTGTGCAGCTGTGGCTCAGCTGGAAACTGTTGACATGGTCGTAATCCTGTATGTTAACCACTTAACATTTAATATGTGACTTTTAAATCCTGATCCAGTCAACATGATACTGATAGAACTTATTGTGAGTTTGGGGGATAGAAAGGATGAATGTGTGGGGTGGGGAGTGTAGGTGTGTGTGTGTGTGTGTGTGTGTGTGTGTGTGTGAAAGATATTATCTCCCATGGTAGGAATCAACAGATTATGCCTAAAACTGAAAAATCAAGTATAGCAATATAAAAATGCCATTTCGCTAGGTGGAAATAAAACCGAAAGAACCAGTTCAGAGAGTTGAAACTAGTTGCCACTGAAGAAGGGAAATGGGGCAAGAAATGGAAACTGCTACTTTTTTGCAACAAAGTTTGCAGCCAGCTCTATAAACTTTAACATAAAAGCTGGGAAAAAAAGCCAACTAAGCAACCACGAAGGAAAAAGACATAATCTGTAAGCCAAGATGGTTTATAATCTAATGGCTAGTACAACCAAAGGCCTTAGAAGGATGGCTATCACTTGGGTCTGCTGAGCCCTTCTCCCTCCCAAGTCTTCAGAAAATACTCCTCCTGGCTACGGATGGGGTAGGCACAGGGCCTCAAGGCCACAGCCACAGTGATTGGTCTACGGAGTGGAAACACTGCCTAAATTAGGCTAATCAGGGTCCCTGGGACTTTCCAAATCCCTGCCAGGGGATAACTTCTTGTTCCTGAAAAGAAAGCAAAGAGGCTGGCCCATTTTTTAAAAAGAAAAAGAGAGAAAGAGACGGAAACTCTTGTTTCTCTCTAATAACAAAAATCCAAGGTTATGGGCCTCTCTCCACCCTGTTTTCCCCAGAAATGTTTTAAAAGAAAATCCCAGAATCATATTACTTCACTTAGCCCCTGCAGTCTACCTGTGCTTTATGCTCAGGTCCTGGTGAGCAGGGAAGTGCCAGATACATACCTGTTTTGTCCATATTTGAGCCATATGCAACTGCTGTTTTTATAGGTCAAAAGAAATCAAATGTTGGCAATATTAGATGATCTTACCTAATGCTTTAAGATGAATCTAAGTGTCAAGATCTTTTTTTTTTTTTAACATAACCACACCTAACAAAATTAACAATTCCTTAATATGTAACAATGAGTCCATTTTCAAAATTTCCCAATTGTATCGCATATATCTTTGTAGCTACCATTTGTTTAAATCAGGATCCAAATAAGTTCTACACATTAATTTGTTTAAAATAACTTTTTAAGGGGCGCCTGGGTGGCTCCGTCTGTTAAGCAGCTGACTCTTGATTTCAGCTCAGGTCATGATCTTGGGCTCCTGGGATTGAGATCCTCACGGGCTCCACACTCAGCATGGAGTTGGCTTGAGGATTCTTTCTCACTCTCCCTCTGCCGCTCCCCTCACTCACACACACACTCTCTCTCTCTAAAATAAATTAATAGGGGTGCCTGGGTGGCTCAGTCGGTTAAGCGTCTGCCTTCGGCTCAGGTCATGATCCTGGAGTCCCAGGATCGAGCCCCGCATCGGGCTCCCTGCTCGGCGGGGAGTCTGCTTCTCCCTCTGACCCTCCCCCCTCTCATGTGCTCTCTGTCTCTCATTCTCTCTGTCTCAGATAAATAAATAAAATCTTTAAAAATAAATAAAATAAATTAATAAATCTTTTCACAATAATAATAAAATAAAATAACTTTTTAAGTGTTATTACTCTCATTTAGCACTCTCGAAGGAACCTAGACAGGTCACAAAGAATGGTGAACAATCTTCCGACCAAAAAAGCCAAAAGAATCAGGTCTCGGTTCCTTCTCGGATTATTATTTAATACATATTATGTATTAAATATATTAAATACACATAAATATATATATTAAAAATATATCAAATGATATACCATATGCACGTGTGTGTATGTGTATATCACTGTGCCAAGCACGGTAGTCTTTGCTTCAAATCCTTCTGCATTTACCGTTATGAGTGGTTGCCCTTATCATCTTTATTTTGTAGATGATGACAACCCCAAGGAAGTCAACTGACTTGTCCAAGGTCCCCAGTGAGTAAGTGTAGAGCGGAGTTTGGAATTGAGGCTTTGTGACTCCAAAGGCCAAGCCCTCAGCCAGTTCACACTACCCGTCTTTATGCACCAGTTCCAGTGAGCAGCAAAGGGCTGGACACATGCCCACGGTTATTTCATTCCACACAGTACTGAGATGTTGTAGGGAAGGAGGCAACCGGAGCTTACAGAAGTAAACAGGAAGCCATGGTTGAGGAACACATCTGTGGGGCATGGGGGGAATGGGGACTTGGGGCTGCTGTTGCCTTTCCTCTGTTAGTCGCTCTGTTGGAGGCCACCAGTCCTCCCTGTTGTGCTCCCCACCCCCCCAGCTGACTTGACCTTCGTCTTCCTCCCCTGGCTTCCTTCCTCTCAATGTCATTCTCTTGGTCTCATGCTTGAATCTGCTTTTCCACTGAAGTCTCTTACGCCTGTTTCCAACCCTAACCTCCAAGTTAACCCCAATTCTTCAGTTATAACCTATTCAATTAATCCAACCAGAGTGGTTTTTACTCTTGTGGATGTTGAAGTTAATGAACCCTGAATCGATGTTTCAGACTAAAGGGCCCAAGCCCCTTTCCCTGCTGGAAGATCGAATTCTCTCTATTTCAAACACATTAGGCTTAGGGAATGACAGCAGGCTTGCTATCTATGTGGCCGAATCAGACTTCTCCGCTGACACCATGTGCTGGGCAGGACACCTGGCTCACATAGCACGTCTTAGGGAGCCGTCTGCTTCGTGAGGATAGCCATCGTGGGGGTTATAGGAGGGTCATCTCATCAGAGTTTCTCGAACTTTAATGTGCATAGAAATCACCGGTGGATCTTGTTAAACTGCGAATTCCGATTGGGTAGGTCTGGGGTCGGGTCTGAGATGCTGCCTCTCTGCCAAGCTCCCAAGCCATGCCAATGCTGCCTGTCCGTGGCCCATCCCCTGAGGAGCAAGACTCTAGATCACGGGTTCTCAGCACCAATGACACTTGAGAAGCCCCTAACGTGTTTCTAATTAGGGGAGACCTAGGTGCAGGGCACTATAATAGCTCCGCAGGGGATTCTACTAACCAATCAGAGTTGAAAATGGCCCGTGTGGCGGCGGCAGTTGGAATTGGGGGGCCAGTTGAGTGCATACCCGGCTGGTGGAAAAGGTGAGGTGACTGCAGGAAGGTGGAGCTCCTGGCTCATGAGTGTCCTTATTTCCTGTGTTTCCTGCCTCTCCTCCCTGCCCCTCACCTTTTCTCTCTTTCTTGTTGTCCCCCTACCAATCCATCCTCTTCTGAACCATCTCAGTAAGAAGAGAGCTAAACAAACTGAAAATCAACAACTCTTTTTTGGATGCCTCAGAGAACAGATGTCACGAGGCGAGCTGTCCCCCCAAACCTTGGAGAGACAGGCAAATACAAAGCATCACCAACCTCCCAGGAGCATAGTCCACGGCTAGAGCCAGTACCAGAGGAATTACTTCAACTCTAAGTGGCACATTGCTGGGGACTCAGTGGGGATGAGCTTAAGAGTGGAGAAATTCCAGGAGGACCCTGCACTTGTGTTTATCTCCAGGAGCCCCATCAGATTCTCAGGGTGAAGATGGGAGAAAAGTCCCCTCATTCTTCAGCAAGCAGGGCCCGGGGGGCGGGTGGGGGGGAGGAGGGGGTGTGCAGGGAATGTGCTTCTAAGAAATAAATCTTTCTGAGAAAGGGATTGGAATTTAAGAACCTTGAAATGGAGAAGCATGCAATTCAGCACACAATCAATGCTGAGTTACTGCATGTTAAGCACCATGCTTTGTGCTGGGGATTGGGGATGAATTAGACTCACTCCTTCTCCAGGAGCTCATAGTCTAGTGGAAACACACCTGTGCACACAGCTCTGCCAGAGACTGATAGTTGCTGCCCCTCATGTCTTGCCTTGGCTTCTGGAGTAATAGAACTCTCCTTCCTAGCTGAAGACATATTGCCCAGGATAAAGATTATGTATCCTAGCCTCCCTTGCAAGGTAGATGTGGTCATATGATCAAGAACTGGCCAAAGGAATATAGTGGAAGTTTTTTGTGCAACTTTCTGAGAAGTGTCCTTAAATTGAGCAGACGTACAAGACCTCCACCCATAACTGTGAATATGACCTTATTTGGAGGAAGGGTTTTTGCAGATATAATTAAGTTAAGAAGCTAGAGGTAAGTGGTGCCTGGGTGGTTCAGTCGGTTAAGCATCTCCCTTCGGCTCAGGTCATGTTTTCAGGGTCCTGGGATCAAACCCAGTGTTGGGCTCAGCAGGGAATCTGCTTCCTCTCCCTCTGCCCCTCCCTTCGCTCATACGCTCTCTCTATCTCTCCCATTCTCTCAAATAAACGAATCAAATCTTTAAAAAAAAAAAAAAAGACCTAGAAGAAGTGAGAGCATCATCCTGGATATGAGGGCCAGCAGCTCGCCCTCTCTCTCTTTCTCCTATCTAGAAAGCAGATTTAAAAAAACTGGACCAGGGGCGCCTGGGTGGCTCAGTCGTTAAGCGTCTGCCTTCGGCTCAGGTCATGATCCCGGGGTCCTGGGATCGAGCCCCGCATCGGGCTCCCTGCTCCGCGGGAAGCCTGCTTCTCCCTCTCCCACTCCCCCCTGCTTGTGTTCCCTCTTTCGCTGTGTCTCTCTCTGTCAAATAAATAAATAAAATCTTTAAAAAAAAAAAAAAACTGGACCAAAGTAGACATCTTGGATAATAAAGTAGAAGGCCCAATCAAGAGCCTGGGTTCCTGATTATTCTGGAGTTGCCATAGGAGCCTACATTTATATAAACAGAGATAAATAGATTTCTAATTTGGTTAGGCCTTTGTTATTTCTAGATTTCTGTCTACTGCCTTTCTTACTAACAAATAAGCCCACTAGCCGCAATAAATTTATTTCTTTTTAGGCCTCTCATAAATAAGCAAAATATGAAACAACATATTATGCGAGTTCTATTTTACTTAAAATAAAATATAAACTCCTTAAGAAAGAAAGGCCCTGTGTGATCTGACCCTGGTCTACTCCACTCTCATCTGAGGCCCTTTTTCTCTACCTTGGCACGTGGTATACTTAAGCCTTCCCTATGTATACATCCTTTCGTTCCACAAAAAAATTGTGAGACACTAGGCACACAACAGCAAAAAGCAGCCAAAGAACCTGTCCTTAAAGCCACGTTTTCTTTCTTTCCCTTTCTTTCTCTCTTTCTCTCTCTTTCTCTTTCTTTCTCCCTTTCTTTCTTTCCTTCTTTTCAGGAAGGACAAATATTTTATTGGGGAAAGTATATTCATTGTGTACTTTATTTTTTTAATTTAATTTTATTTAAATTCAGTTAAGTGGCATATAGTGTATGTAAAGCCAGGGCTTTTTTCTATTCCACTTCTAAGTCCATGTATGTTCTAACTCAGAGAACTGGCCCAGTTACATCCACCCAGGACAGCACATCCAGCAGAACCTCCCACAGTGCTGGCTGTGTTCTCCAGCATGGTAGTCCCTAGCCACGTGCAGCTCTGGAGTGCTTGCAACATGATTAGTTTCCACTTATTTATCTATTTTTAAAGATTTTACTTATTTATTTGACAGAGAGAGACACAGCGAGAGAGGGAACACAAGCAGGGGGAGTGGGAGACAGAGAAGCAGGCTTCCTGATGAGCAGGGACCCTGACTCGGGGCTCGACCTGGGGCTCGATCCCAGGACCCTGGGATCATGACCTGAGCCAAAGGCAGACGCTTAACTGACTGAGCCACCCAAGTGTCCCTAATTCCCATTTAAATAGCCCCATGTGACCAGCTGCTTCCAGAATGGACAGTACAGATCTTGACCATTCTACTCCCTGCTCCAAATGGCCAACTCCTTGAGGCAGTTTTAGAAGATGGTCACAAATTCAACAATTGAGAGATGGAGCCTATATCCCCTCTCCTAGAATCTGAGTGAGCTTGTGACGTATGATGGAAGTGATGTTACTGTGACTTCCTAGGCCAGGCAAGAAGAGCCTCTGCCCTGATCTCTGGAAGGTTATGCTCTTGGGACCCTTGCTCTGGGGAAGCTCTGTCTCCGAACCTCACTACCACACTATGAGAAGCCGAGGCCATGTGTAGTGCCTGGGTCCTTGAGTCATCCCAATATCGGCACCTGTGGCTGGCTACATAATACACGACCACAAATTTGGTGTGTTGTTCGGTGCTCTGTTCTGTATGCACCAAGCCCCCCATAAACGCCCAGTAAGCAGGTGCTGAATGACTGAAATTCTGAGCTTTGTGACTGAATCTACAATTGCTGCTTGTCCTCTGAACAGATCTTGGAAAACATTCTTTATTTTGCCTTTTTGCTCTCAGCAGACTAAATAAGATAGATTGCAAGCAAGTGGAAAAGCAAAATGTTCAGTTTCCAAGAGCCAAACATTAATTCTTGCTGTTTCAGTTCTTTGCATTTGAGTAATTGCTGTGGTTTTTAACCGCGGTGAAAACAAAACAAAAGGCAGAGCTGGTCCAATAGCCACGCGGTAAGAAAATGTCTGCGGTTCTTTAAAGAACATCTGTAAGTTCACAGAATGAACCTGAAATTGTCCTTGCATGTTAGTGAGAATCTCACGAAACCTCCTTTCATGAAATGAAATCCTAATGACAAACCAAAATGAATAGACTCTTCTTGACATCTTAGCCATGATCCAACTTGTTCTAGAAAGTCCACTGGCGCAAATCCTGTTATTTCTCTTGGAACAGAAATAAAAACAGAAACTGGATGAAAAAGCAAAACATGCTAACACCAGGTCAGATAAAACGGGGATAACCAGCTGTAACAGCTGAGTTGACCAGTTGGGACAGAGACAGCCTGCACGGTGGAAACGTTGAATATCTAGGCCTTGACAGAGAAAGTTTGCTGATCTCTGATAGCTCTTAAAGGAGCAGGTGACTCACCAGGCAATTTTGATCGTGGTCTGAATGAAATTTTTTTTTTGAATGAAATATTTCTAAAGACTAGGGGCTCAGGCAGTTAAGCATCTGCCTTCAGCTCAGGTCATGATCCCAGGGTCCTGGGATTGAGCCCCACATCGGGCTCCCTGCTCAGTGGGGAGTCTGCTTCTCTCTCTCGTTCTGCCACTCCCCCTGCTTGTGCTCTCTCTCTCCTTCTCTGACAAATAAGTAAGTAAAATCTTAAAAAAAAAAAAAGAAAAGAAATATTTCTGGGGACTATATAACTCCCTTCACTTTGATTTCCTCTTTATCAAGCAACCTTCTGAATGTAATTAGACTTCTTGAATCTGTTCCTCTATTGAGAGAATGTGCAGACTTGGTAACAGAAATTTCCAGTCAGCCTTCACAGTTACATTTCTCCCTAAATTGGTCCTCTGGTAAGGTCCCTTCTAAATTCACCCCAGGAACTCCAGTTTTCCAGGGGTCTAGCTTTCCTGGATATGACGGCCACACCTACCCTGTACTTTTATTTCTAGGCCTCTTACCTTTTTAGTATTTTTTTATTTATTGAAGTAATAAATGAAGAGTTGTTTGTTTTTTTTTTTTAAAGATTTTATTTATTTGACAGAGAGAGACACAGCGAGAGAGGGAACCCAAGCAGGGGGAGTGGGAGAGGGAGACGCAGGCTTCCCGCCGAGCAGGGAGCCCAATGCAGGGCTTGATCCCAGGACCCTGGGATCATGACCTGAGCCGAAGGCAGACGCTTAACGACTGAGCCACCCAGGCGCCCCATAAATGAAGAGTTTTAACAATCAGACAGAAGTACAGGGTTAAAACAAAAAATAACAGTCACTCCCCAAGGCCCTCCTGATCTCCAGTTCCCACGACCCAGATTTTCAAATCTTCTCCATTTTTCATATTTGCCTTCATAATTCTAAATAACACGCTAAATGAAAACTCTTCACAATAGTCATATCAAGTCAATAATCAGGTCTCCTGTCCCCTTCTCTGAACATTCCCTTACCATTGTCCCCCTCCAGCCTACACTAACTGTCCTCAGAGCTGGCTGCACAGCTATCACCCTGGAGCTCCCCACCTCCGGCATTTTCCAGGGGGTTCCCACGGTCTCTTGTTCGAGATGCCTCGTTTTCTGGACCCTGGGTTGTCATTGTGATTGATGGGGCACATCCTTCTGCTGCTTCATGAGAATGAATGGAGGGTCAAATTTTTGTTGCAGTGAGTGTTTGGAAATACTTCTATTAGACCCTTACATTCACTTGGTAGTTCATCAGGGTATGAATTTCCAGATGGCAATCATGTCCTCTTAGAAGTTGTAGGCACTAGCCTATTGTCCTCTCATTTCCTGTGTCGCTCTGCCTTTCTAATCTTTGACATTTTGTATGCTTCTGAGAGCATCTCATTTGTTCAGGTGTCCTGAGTTTTGGTCATGGTTTACCTGGTGAGGATCTTTAATTCATTGAGCTGAGCTGTCAGTGGCCTTTTTCAGTCTAGAGGCTCACACTCCTATTTGGGAAGTTTTCTTTTCTTTTTTAATTTTTAAAGATTTTTATTTATTTATTTGACATAGAGAGACAGAGCGAGAGAGGGAACACAAGCAGGGGGACTGGGAGACGGAGAAGCAGGCTTCCTGCAGAGCAGGGAGCCCGATGTGGGGCTTGATCCCAGGACCCTGGGATCATGACCTGAGCCAAAGGCAGATGCTTAACGACTGAGCCACTTAGGCGCCCCGGAAAGTTTTCTTTTCTTTCTCCATAATTTCTTGTCCTCCTTTTTTTCTATATTGTTTTCCTAAAGATACTTTGAATTGAAAATTTGGGCTCTCTTGATCAATCCTGTGGTGGATTTGTCTCTTCTCTGGTACCTTCTATCTCCTTGTCTTTTTGTTCAACTGTCTGAAAAATTTCCTCAGTTGTATCTTTGATACTTTATACTGAATTTTTTCTTTCTTCTAACATATTTTTAATTTCAAAACCTTTTTTATTCCCTGCATTAAAAAAATTTCATGGCATTCTGTGATTTCAGTGATGCAGTATCTTCTTGGGTCCCTTTTAGGGTTTTCATTAAAATTTTTTAAAAAACTTTGCTCTCTGAATCATCTGGGGTTTTCTTGGTCTTTTTCCCCTTTTGTCTTAGTGTCTGTGTTTCATAGTGGGGGCTCCCTCAATCTGGTAATCCAGTGCTGGAAATTCAAATGTAAGCCTGGAGCACTGACTCTCTTTTCGGCTTATTGTGGCATGGCACCATGAGCAGCAGTCTCCCCAGACACCCTGTAGAAGGCGGCTCGCGAAGTCCCGCATGGAAACCAGCGTGTGCACCAAAGTCTTGGGAGATGGTGGAGCTGCACATCAGCTTGAAGAATTAAGGCCCTCAGAAGGACAAACCCTTCTTGGGCACCAGCAGGCTTAAGTCCACTCCCTGCCCCAAATTCCCTGTATGTGTTTTGGGGGGACCAGCAGCATTGTGATGAGGCCAACGCTGTGGATATTTCCCCTCATGGATACTGAGGCACTGAAGGAGTTCAACAAGAATAAAACATGAGTCAAGAAGCTAGCCAAGAAGTATGATGCCTTTTTTTGCTTCAGAATCTCTGATCAAGCAGATCCCATGAATCCTGGGCCCAGGCCTCAGGAAGGCTGGCAAGTTCCCCTCCTTGTTGACCCACAATGAGAACATGGTGGCCAAAGTGGATGAAGTGAAGTCCAGAATCAAAGGCCAGATGAAGAAGGTGCTGTGTCTGGCAGTGGCTGTTGGCCCCGTGAAGATGACAAAGGACGAGCTTGTGTACAACATCCACTTGGCTGTCAGTTTCCTGGCGTCATTGCTTAAGAGGAACTGGCAGAACATCTGGGCTTTATGCATCAAGAGCACCATGGGCAAGCCCCAGCATCTGCATGAAGGCACAGCTCAATAAACCCTAGTGCTACAAAAAAAAAAAGAGTGGGGTAGTTACTTGTGCACCCATTGATAAGATGATCCAGAAGTACCTTCCCACCATAAACAACTAGAAAACTGGAAACAATATAAAAAAAAAACAAACAATTTGCAGGCTTCTCAGCACAAAACTGAGAAAAGGGAGAAAATGAGGTGAGCCTTACTACCACCTAGGCTTTCTGCCTGGAGGAAATGTCCAGACCATGGCCCAGAAAGAGAAATCTAAACAGAGACTGGAGTTGAGAGAGATTGAGGTGGCTACCCTTTCCAGGGCAGAGTACTTAGAAAGGGCAGGAATTACCCAGACCTCCACTGATCTGTTTATGCCTCTGGTGCAGTCCCACTAGTCTGGATGACAACTTCAAAGAAAGGAATACTTGACAGGAAGGCAGGACATAAATAAATTTCAGATCTCATGTAGGCCCAAAACCATTTAAGTTCTCACTAGGCAGGGTGGAGAGATCGCCTTGAATACCTGGGGCATTCAGTAGAGACCCCAGAAGGGCCATGCCTTAAAAGTGGGGTTAAACTGGCTTTGGGCTAATGGGGACTCTACAACTCCCCTACAAGAGCTGAAAAACCAGGCTTCAAACGGATCGGGCTTCAAACCCACAAGTAACTTAAACTACCTGCCAAAAAAGTTTGATCTTCTTTAAAGGAATATAAATCCACCATTTGGTGATAACAAACTCACCATGTTAAAATCACTAGCCAGGGCAGAGCAAGATGGCGGAGGGGTAGGAGACCTAAATTTCGTCTGGTCCCAGGAATTCAGCTAGATAGGGATCAAACCATTCTGAACACCTACGAACTCAACAGGAGATTGAAGAAAAGAAGAGCAGCAACTCTCTGAACAGACAAGCGACCACTTTCTGGAAGGTAGGACGTGCGGAGAAGTGAATCCGAGGCGATATTTCGGTAGATAGACCGCGGGGGAGGGAGCTGGCTATGGGCAAGTGATAGAGCCGCGGAGCACAAAATCGAAACTTTTAAAAGTCGGCTCCGCTGAGCGACGTCCCTCCAGTGGCTAAGCGGGGGGTGGAACCCTCCGGGACAGTGTGGTCTCAGGACCCTCGGGGTCACAGAAAGACCGGGGGTGCCTGAGTGCGGCAGAGCTCCCAGGTATCAGAGCAGGGAAGCCGGCTGCAGAGATGGAGCCCAGGCGCGGGCTCTCAGCTCGGGGTGGCCATAAACTGTGATCCGGGGCAGTCGGGCCACTGCTCCTCCAGCAGGGACCCAACAAGCGGCAGATCCGGGGAGACTCCCCTTCCTCCCCCGGGAGGAGCCGCGCGGGAGTGCACCGCAGGGATCTGCTGGGTTTGGAGACTCCACCCGGGGTCGGTGCCAGAGATAGAGGCGCGCGGTCGCAGGCCGGTTGAGCACGGAGTGCGGCCGGAGACTGGGGAGACGGGAGTGACTGACGGCTTTTCTCTGGGGGCGCACTGAGGAGCGGGGCCCCAAGTTCTTGGCTCCTCCGGGGCGGAGATTGGGAGGCCGCCATTTTCACTCTCCGCCTCCAAAGCTGTACGGAAAGCTCGCAGGGAACAAAAGCCCCGGAGAGCAAACCCGAGCAGATTACTTAGCCGAGAGGGGGCAAGGGCGGGGCAATTCCGCCTCCGGCAGAGACATTTGGAAACCACGGCAACAGGCCCCTCCCCCAGAAGATCAGTGAGAACAGCCAGCCTCTTTTTTTTTTTTTTTAAAGATTTTATTTATTTATTTGACAGAGAGAGACACAGCGAGAGAGGGAACACAAGCAGGGGGAGTGGGAGAGGGAGAAGCAGGCTTCCTAATAAGCAGGGAGCCCGATGCGGGGCTCGATCCCAGGACCCTGGGATCATGACCTGAGCTGAAAGTAGTCGCTTAACCAACTGAGCCACCCAGGCACCCAACAGCCAGCCTCTTAAGACTAAGTTTACCGATCAATGAGAACGGCAGAACTCCAGTGCTAGGGGACTACTGCACATAGAATTCATGGCTTTTTTACAATGATTCTTTAGTCTTTCAAAGTTAAATTTTTTAATTTTCTTTTTCTGTTTTTTGAATTTTTCTTTTTCCCCTTTTCAACCAACATCTTATCGATTCCTTTTTTAAAATCTTTTTTAATTTTCCTTTTTACAGTCATCTTCTATCCCTTCATTGTATTTAACCTTACTTTTTTGTGTATATATATACATATGTTTTCTTTCTTTAAAATTTTGGGTAGAGTTTCTTCTAACAGACCAAAATAATACCTGAAATCTACTGTATGATGATGTCCTAGTCTCCTGCCTGCTCACATTCTCTTTTTTTTTTAATTTTTTTCATTCTTTTTTCAACAACTTCTTATCAATTCCTTTTTAAAAATCTTTTTAAATTTTAATCTTTACAGTCATATTCCATCCCTTCATCATATTTACCCTTATTTTTGTATATATGTAAGTTTTTCTTTCTTTAAAATTTTGAGAGGCAATTTTTCTAACAGACCAAAATACACCCAAAATCTAGTGTGTGACTCTGTTCTATTCACCAGCCTAATTATATTCTTTTCTTTTTTTTCCCCTTCCCCCACCCCCAGTTTTGGGTCTCTTCTGATTTGTTTAGTGTATATTTTTCTGGGGTTGTTGTTACCCTTTTAGCATTTTGTTCTCTCATTCATCTATTCTCCTCTGGACAAAATGACAGGACAGAAAAACTCCTCAAAAAAAAGAACAAGAGGCAGTACTGACTGCCAGGGACCTAATCAATACAGACATTAGTAAGATGTCAGAACTAGAGTTCAGAATGACAATTATAAAGATACTAGCTGGGCTTGAAGAAAGTATAAAAGATACTAGAAAATCCCTTTCTGGAGAAATAAAAGAATTAAAATCTAACCAAGTCAAAATAAAAAAGGCTATTAATGAGGTGCAATAAAAAATGGAGGCTTTAACTGCTAGGATAAATGAGGCAGAAGACAGAATGAGTGATACAGAAGACCAAATGATGGAGAATAAAGAAGCTGAGAAAGAGAGAGATAAACAACTACTGGATCATGAGGGCAGAATTCGAGAGATAAGTGATACCATAAAGCGAAACAACATTAGAATAATTGGGATCCCAGAAGAAGAAAGAGAGAGAGGGGTAGAAGTTATATTGGAGCAAATTATAGAAGAGAACTTCCCTAATTTGGGAAAGGAAACAGGCATCAAAATCCAGGAGGCACAGAGAACCCCCCTCAAAATCAATAAAATTGGTCAACACCCCGACATCTAATAGTAAAACTCACAGTCTCAGAGACAAAGAGAAAATTCTGAAAACAGCTCTGGACAAGAGGTCTGTAACCCTTTCTAATGGTAGAAACATTAGATTGGCAACCAGACCTATCCACAGAGACCTGGCAGGCCAGAAAGGACTGGCATGATATATTCAGAGCACTAAATGAGAAAAATATGCAGCCAAGAATACTATATCCAGCTAGGCTGTCATTGAAAATAGGAGAGATAAAAAGCTTCTAGGACAAACAAAAACTAAAAGAATTTGCAAACACCAAACCAGCGCTACAAGAAATACTGAAAGGGGTCCTCTAAGCAAAGAGAGAGCCTAAAAGTAACATAGACCAGAAAGGGACAGAGACAATATGCAGAAACAGTGACTTTACAGGTAATACAATGGCACTAAATTCATATCTTTCAGTAGTTACCCTGAATGTAAATGGGCAAAATGCCCCACTCAAAAGACACAGGGTATCAGATTGGATAAAAAACAAGATCCACCGATATGCTGTCTGCAAGAGACTCATTTTAGACCCAAAGACATCTCCAGATTGAAAGTGAGGGGGTGGAAAAGCATTTACTATGCTAATGGACACCAAAAGAAAGCTGGGGTGGCAATCCTTATAAGAGAAAAATTAGATTTTAAACCAAAGACTATAATAAGAGATGAGGAAGGACACTACATCATACTTAAAGGGTCTATCCAACAAGATCTAACAATTGTAAATATCTATGCCCCTAGCATAGGAGCAGCCAATTATATAAGCCAGTTAATAACAAAATCAAAGAAACACACCAACAATAATAACAAGTCAGGAAACCACAGATGTTGGCGAGGATGGGGAGAAAGGGGAACCCTCCTACATTGTTGGTGGGAATGCAAGCTGGTGCAGCCAGTGTGGAAAACAGTATGGAGATTCCTCAGAAAGTTGAAAATAGAGCTACCCTATGACTCATAATTGCACTACTAGGTATTTATCCCAAAGATACAAATGTAGTGATCTGAAGGGGTACGTGCACCCCAATGTTTATAGCAGCAATGTCCACAATAGCCAAACTATGGAAAGAGCCTAGATGTCCATCAACAGATGAATGGATAAAGAAGATGTGGTATGTATATATATATATATACATGAGGTGCAATAAAAAATGGAGGCTTTAACTGCTAGGATAAATGAGGCACACATACACACAACATACACACAACACACACACAATGGAATATATGCAGCCACCAAAAAATGAAATTTTGCCATTTGCAATGATGTGGATGGAACTGGAGGGTATTATGCTAAGTGAAATAAGTCAATCAGAGAAAGACAAGTATCATATGATCTCACTGATATGAGGAATTTGAGAAACAAGACAAAGGATCATAGGGGAAGGGAGAGAAAAATGAAACAAGATGAAACCAGAGAGGGAGATAAACCATAAGAGACTCTTAATCTCAGGAAACAAACTGAGGGTTGCTGGAGCGGAGGGGAGTGGGAGGGATGGGGTGGCTGGGGAGGGTATGCGTTGTGGGGAGCACTGTGAATTGTGTAAGACTGATGAATCACAGACCTGTACCCCTGAAACAAATAATACGTTATATGTTAATTTAAAAAATTAATAAAATTTTTAAAAAGGAAAAAATATCACTAGCCATATGAAGAAGCAGGAGAATGGGACCCATAACAAGAAGAAAAATCAGTTATTAAAAACAAACTAGGAGGGCGCCTGGGTGGCTCAGTTGGTTAAGCGACTGCCTTCGGCTCAGGTCATGATCCTGGAGTCCCGGGATCGAGTCCCGCATCAGGCTCCCTGCTTGGCAGGGAGTCTGCTTCTCCCTCTGACCCTCCTCTCTCTCAAGCTCTCTGTCTCTCATTCTCTCTCTCGCAAATAAATAAAAAATTTTAAAAAAAAATTATAAAAAAACAAACAAACTAGGAAACGATGGAGATGATGAAGTCAGTGGCAAGGACATGAAGACAACAGCTATTATAAATGTGCTTCGTGTACTCAAGGTTGTGAGAGAAAGCAGGGGTGTGATGAGAAGAGAAATGAAAGATAGAAAAAAATCAAAAAGAGTTTTTTAGGGGTGAAAAATACCCGAAATGAATTATGTACTGGGTAGGATTGATTAACTAATTAGTCCATCAGTGAGCTTAAGGATGTGGCAATAGAAGCTCCTCAACCTGAAAGACGGGCAGAAGTCCTTGAACACAGCCTCAGGGAAGTGGGCGACAACATGCTATAGAACATACATGCAATGGGGGCAGGGGGTACGGAGAAATCTGGTCCAAAAAGTCCAAAATTTGATTAAAACTATAAACACACTCATCTAAGAATCTCAGTGAAATCCAATCAAATTACCAAATCTATAAAGAACTTATCAAACTCGGGGCGCCTGGGTGGCTCAGTTGGTTAAGCGACTGCCTTTGGCTCAGGTCATGATCCTGGAGTCCCGGGATCGAGTCCCGGGTCAGGCTCCCTGCTCGGCAGGGAGTATGCTTCTCCCTCTGATCCTCCTCCCTCTCATGCTCTCTGTCTCTCATTCTCTCTGTCTCAAATAAATAAATAAAATCTTAAAAAAAAAAAAAGAACTTATCAAACTCAACACAATCAAATTATAAAAAATATAGAAAATCACAATCAAATTACCAAAATCACAACCAAATTACCAAAAATCAATAATGAGGAAATAACCTTCAAAGCAGCCAGAGGGGGAAAAACAAATTACACAGAGAACAAAGTTGAAAATTAAAATAGATTTCTCGGGCGCCTGGGTGGCTCAGTTGGTTGAGCGACTGCCTTCGGCTCAGGTCATGATCCTGGAGTCCCTGGATCGAGTCCCGCATCGGGCTCCCTGCTCGGTGGGGAGCCTGCTTCTCCCTCTGACCCTCCCCCCTCTCATGTGCTCTCTGTCTCTCTCATTCTCTCTGTCTCAAATAAATAAATAAAATCTTAAAAAATAATAATAATAAAATAAAAT
This sequence comes from Mirounga leonina, assembly GCF_011800145.1. NCBI lineage: Eukaryota > Metazoa > Chordata > Mammalia > Carnivora > Phocidae > Mirounga > Mirounga leonina. The sequence goes on along the minus strand of NW_023270426.1, from coordinate 46,683,962 downwards.
AAAATAGATTTCTCATGAGAAAGTTCAGTCCACAAAGACACTGAAGTGACATCTTGAAAGCACTGAAAGACTAAAAAAAGTTCAGTCTAGAATGTTACATCTATCAGAAATATCTTTTTTAAATGAAGGCAAATTAGAGGCTTTTTCAAACAACCTGGGAGAATTAACAGCCAGCAGACCTGAAATACACAAAAAAACATTAAAGGAAAGTCTTCAAGCAAAAGCAAATTGATACCAAGTGGAAATTTGGATTTACACAAAAAATGAAAAATGCTGGAAATTGTAAATATGTAGATAATTATAGAAGATATTTTTTCCTTATTTAAAAAATTTTAAAGGGGCACCTGGGTGGCTCAGGCAGTTAAGGGTCCAACTCTTGATCTCAGTTCAGATCTTGATCTCAGGGTTGTGAGTTTGGGCTCCACATAGGGCCCTGCATTGCGCATGGAGCTTAAAAAAAAAGTTTTTTTTAAAGATAATTGTTTAAATTTTTAAAAATTAAAATGTATTGCAGGGTTTAAAACATCTGTAAAATAGAATTTATGCCCACAATAGCACAAAGAATGGGTGGTTTTGAGAGAATGATAGTACTCTGTTACAAGGTCCTTAAGATCTACTTTTATGTGGATGGAGGCTATAATAAGTTAAAAATATAGACTGAACCCTAGGGCAAATATTTAAAAGTGAAAAGCAACAACAAAAAATATAAACTATACTATGTGAAGAAAAAAGTGAAAAGGAACAAAGAGGTATAACTAATCAATGGTAGAGATCAAGTGGAATCATAAAATACACTAAATTTAAAAAGAGCAGGAAAAGAGAGGAAAGGGGACAAATAACAACATAGAAAACAAATGGCAAGATGATAGACTTACGCCTGACCATAATAATAATCACATTAAATGTAAATTATCTAATCCCTCCAATTAAAGGTAGACATTATTACACTTGATTAAAAAAACAAAAAACTTTTTTTTTGAACTGCTGTCTCGATGCAATCTTGACCTTGGCTGGAAGCCAGTGAGTTCCCCTCCTGGAACAGCTGATTGAGTCTGCACCCCAACCACTTCCTTTATCAGGGCAGCCGCAAGCCAGGACACACTGCACCAGCTGCAATTGACGAGGGCCAGGTACCAGACAGCTAGGGACAGCCTCTATGCCCCTGGAGCCCTTGATATTATTTAAGGGGTCCCACGAAACCTAGGTAACCCTATCCCACTTACCAAATCCAAACTGTTCACTCCAGCTCTGGCTTCCTGTTCCCCCCGGGGGCAGAGCCCTGTGTGGCCCTGCCTGGCAGCCTGCCCCCCTTTGAAGCTGTAAATAACAGAGCTGTGCCTTTCGGTTATCCAAACGACATTCTGTTGTGATCTCCCATCAAAAGAGTCTTAAAATCTTGTAAAACAACCCATCTATATGCTATCTATAAGAAACCTACTTAAACTTATAAAAGCGAATAGATGAAAAGCAAAATGATTGGAAAAGATATGGTGTGCAATTACTGATCACAAGAAAGCTAGAGAGAGGTTATATTGAATTGTATTCAGATGAAGTAGTCTTTGGAACAAATAATATTACCAGGGATAAAAAGAGATATTTATAACAGTAAAGGGAACAATCATCAAGAAGACATCATAATTCCAAGTGGATAGGCACACAATAACATAGCTTTAAAGTACTTGAAACAAAAACTTTTAGGGGCGCCTGGGTGGCTCAGTCAGTTGGGCATCTGCCTTCGGCTCAGGTCATGATCCCAGGGTCCTGGGATTGAGCCCCGCGTCGGGCTCCCTGTTCGGCGGGAAACCTGCTTCTCCTTCTCCCTCTCCCACTCCCCTTGCTTGTGTTCCCTCTCTCGCTGTGTCTCTCTCTGTCAAATAAATCAATAAAATCTTAAAAAAAAAAACTTTTAGAACTGAAAGAAATAGGCAAAGCTTAAAATTATTGTTGAAGATTTTAATACTCCTTTCTCAACAATGAATAGATGAAATAGACAAAAAATGAGTTCGCATATATGCAGTTTGATAACACTCCCTAATTGACCTCTATAGAACAATTTACCCAACAACAGAGTATGCATTTTTTTTCAAATAACATAGAACATTCACCAGGGTGTAACATATTCTGAGCCGTAAAACAAGTCTCAATGAATTTAAGAGGATCAAAATTATACAGAGTGTATTCTCTCTACAATAGAATTAAAATAATAACAGAAAGATGAAAGAAATCTAGAAAAAAAAAACCAAATTCTTAGAAATTAAGCAGCATACTTCTCAATAATTCGAAGTCAGAGAAGAAATCACAAGAGAAATTAGGAAATATTTTTAGCAGAATCAGAATGAAAACCTCACATATCCACATTTGTGGGACCTAGCTACAGCAGTGCTTTAAGGGAAATTTATAACATTAAATGCTACTTTTAGAAAAAAGGAAAAATCTAAAACGGGTGCTTTATGTTTCCACTTTAAGAAACTAGAAAAAGAAGGCCAAATGAAATCCAAAATACACAGAAGAAAAGAAATAAGATGGCAGATCAATGAAATAGGAAATGGACAAAGAATAGAGAATATCGATAGAACTAAAAATTGGTTCTTTGAAAAGATCAGGAATGAGACACTTAGAAGACACTGTGGACCGGTAGGTTTCATTAAAGCGGAATTTCTCAGGCTTGTCTGTACATTAGAATCAGTTGGGGAACCTTAAAAATTCCTGATGCTGGGCTGTCCTGAACAATTTCATCAGCTCTGGAAGTGGAGCCTAGCCCCCCAGGTGATTCCAATGTGCAGCCAGGTTTGAGAGGCACTGTTGAGAGATCAGGCTCCCACCCCACTGCACCCTTGTCAGTATCCATCTGGGGCTGCTCCGCATCCACAGAGCAGAATCCTCTAATCCCTCACATGGATTGTACATGGCTGGCTGGAGGTGTACTGAGAGGGAAGCAGAAGGTGTCTGGATCTCTCTGTTTCATATACAGACCTTCATCTGCCTTCACTATGGTGTCTCCACCCTGCTGGAGTCCCCTAGACCACATCCTCTGTGATTCAGTTTGTCCACAGAGTCAATCTCCAGTTTCCTGCCAGGTCAGGAAGAGGCAGCCCTCTGGCTATGCTGGGTCAGGGAGGGACTCTGCCGCCTCGCTCATCCCCTATATTCAACCGATCTTCCAGTTCTCAGCCCTACTCTGCACCCCTGCTTTCAGATTCCCAAAGCTTTGTGGGGTTCTGCAGGGGAAGTTAACTCTCTTCCTGCTGGCTTCCCCCACTGCAGGCTTCAGTTCCTGGGACCTTCGGTCTGATTAAGTCTCCTAACAGTCATTTTTCTCTTTCCAGCTCCCCCTCACTTTGTTCTTTGGATATGTCTTAGTTACCTCTATTCTATTTTCTTTCTTTTTTTTTTTTTTAAAGATTTTATTTATTTATTTGAGAGAGAGAGAGAGAGCACATGAGACGGGGGGAGGGTCAGAGGGAGAAGCAGACTCCCTGCTGAGCAGGGAGCCCGATGCGGGACTCGATCCCGGGACTCCAGGATCGTGACCTGAGCCGAAGGCAGTCGCTTAACCAACTGAACCACCCAGGCGCCCACCTCTATTCTATTTTCTTTTTTTTTTTTTTAAAAGATTTTATTTATTTATTTGAGACAGAGAGAATGAGAGAGACAGAGAGCACATGAGAGGGGGGAGGGTCAGAGGGAGAAGCAGGCTCCCTGCCGAGCAGGGAGCCCGATGCGGGACTCGATCCAGGGACTCCAGGATCATG
>NW_023270426.1:46618757-46680200 GCF_011800145.1 Mirounga leonina | reverse complement strand
CTGAGCCGAAGGCAGTCGCTTAACCAACTGAGCCACCCAGGCGCCCTTAATGTGCCACATTTAAGCAGAAATTTTCCAGAGCTTCTCTGAGACATCGGTGTATAACTATGATAGTCACTGTTAATCGATTTCCCTTCCCAGGAACATAGAGTGAGAGCTACAGAGGCCCCAGGGATGTGGGAGTACTAGCCTGGTGTAGGATACTGGTTTTTCTGATCAGACTTCACAAGGTATAATTCTTCTTAAGTCTTTAAATAAAATGAAATTGGATTGCAAAACTCTTTAAATCCAGTGCCTTCAGAACTGTTAGCCAAGATGGTTGTATTTTGCTAGTAACAGTTAAATCTTCCTCATGAATACTCCAGTGTTCTGTTCTCCCAATAAAGCCACTAATGATAATGATTCTAATGGGGGGGGGGCATGTAAGTTACTGTCTTCTCAGGAGGAAGTCACAATAGGCGGGTTCTTTCCTGGATGTCAGAGAGCATGTCCACATTTGGCCCCTGTCCATAGTCCTGGCTTGACTTTTTCACCTTAAGTTTGAACCCATGGAAGAAGGTTCAGGTCCCTGCAGCTACAGACCTGACTGCAAAGCCGCCAGCAAAGCAATGGGCTGAGCAGGAGAGAGAGCATCTTGGTTCTGATGACCCTGAGGCAGGGGCTTGTGGCTTTGTAACATAGAGGGGTGATCCAGACAACTTGCCTTTCTAGCCCTACAGTCACTGAATCTATACCAGTGTTTAGTAAAGGGAAATATCCCCAGAGGGATGTGGAAATATAATCCGCTTCTGTAGAGAAATGACATTTCAATGCTTAGGTGGAGTTGGGACAGATACTGCCCCCCCCCCCCCCCCCGCAGGTGTCCCAGCCAAGGGCTGGAAAGTACGCCTTTGTGCCCTGAGGCCAGCTTCTAATCCCTGGCGGTCAGGGCCTGTGTGTGGTTTGATGTAAATCCTCAAAACAAAACAGCTTGACTGTCTTTGGAGGAGGGGGTCCATGTGAGGTTCCAAGGAAGTAGAGGAAGTATAGAGAGCCAGAGCCTGATCTCCTGCAACTGCAGATAAGTCACAGCCTCCCAGGTTCAGCTGCTGGTGATGCACTGGGCACTCACTGTATGACATGGGCCACTTGCAGGGTGTGATGGGTTGAATTGTGTTTCCAAAAGAGATGTTAAGGACCTAACCCCCAATTCCTCAGAACGTGGCATTATTTGGAAATAGAGTCTTGCAGATGCAATTAGTTTAGACACTGTCATATTGGAGAAGAGTGGGCCCTTAATCCAGTGTGACTGATGTCCTTGGAAGAAGATGATGAAAACACATGAAAAAAAACACTGCATGAAGGTGGAGTGGATGGAAACCAGTAGGGGGGGTGGGGGGGGGAGGTTGGGGACCCGTACGTCTGTACAGACCACCGAGGTGGAAAGTACCTTTGGCCATCACTGGCTATCTTCTAATTAAAAGGGCATCAAGGAAATGCTTAAGCCTGGTAAACTTTAGAACATCATTAAATGATCATCAGTGTTTAAATCCTCAAGATAGCCTGGTCAGTGAAACAGAAAATTTCATACTCTTCTAGATGAGTCCCTGCCGTCAATCCATCTATATCTAAAAGGTTGGAGTTTGCTTCTTGGGTCTTGTTGACAGTCTGCCAACAAAATTAAGTATGTATCATGTGCTATTAGCTGTGCTAGGTGCAGGGAGTACAGAGATCAATAGGGGACATCATGCACCCTGACATCTCCCTCAGAGAATTTCCATTCTTATGAGAAACACAGACATTAAACACACTATTTCAAATAATGAATTAAGGGCACCTGGGTGGCTCAGTTGGTTAAGCATCTGCCTTCAGCTCAGGTCATAATCCTAGGGTTCTGGGATCAAACCCCACATCAGGCTCCCTGCTCAGCAGGGAGTCTGCTTCTCCCTCTCCCTCTACCCCTCCCCGCTGCTCGTACTTTGTCTCTCTCTCAAATAAATAAATAAAATCTTTTAAAATAATAATAATAATAAATTAAGAGATTACAAGAGTGAAGAGAACCAAACAGGAAAGTCTAGGGTGTCCTGGCAGCGTGTAAGGGAGATCTGACTGGTGTGTTGGTAAATGTTACCCCTGCACTCCCCACCAAAGAAACCCTGATTTGTAGCCTATGCATAACTACTTCCCCCATGACTGAGGGCAGGCTGTCCCTGCCACCAAAGGCAGAATTGGGATGAGATGCAAGTAGCAGACCAGTACATTGTACCGTCAGGTGTAGGTAGCTTCAAGAGCATGGATAATAGCACAACGTCATAAACTAATAAGGATGTAACGTTTCAAGTGTTTGGTTTGAATATAAGGCCTTTCATTGTGTTTCTATAATTGAATTTCTAATGGTGGCTGTTCAGCATCCATCTTGCAAAGCTGCAGCCCTCACAAGCTGGAACGAGTTTGGGGCTAAGAGTTAAGGAAGCCTCCTGGGGAAGTGACACTTACCCGAAGGATGAATTGGAATTAGCAGAAAAGGTGAGGGAGAGCCTTCCAGGCAGGAGCAGTGGTGTGTAAGAAGGTCCTGGAATTAAAGAGAGCCTGGAATACTTGGGAAAGTAGGGGAAAGAAGGTGAAGAAAAATGTGGCAAAGTGAGACTCAGGAGAAAGACAGGAACCAAGTCCTGCAGAGCCTCATAGCCCATGGAGAGGAGTTGGGGCTTTAGCCTCAGTGTAGTGGGAAACTACAGAAGTGTTAAGGAGGGGAGTGATTATCTGATGTAAATATGTAAAATATCATTCTGCTCTATGAATGGATTAAAGGACTCAAAGGTGAATGCAAGACACCAAACGTGGGGCGCCTGGGTGGCTCAGTTGGTTAAGCGTCTGCCTTCAGCTCAGGTCATGATCCCAGGGTCCTGGGATCGAGCCCCACATTGGGCTCCCTGCTCCATGGGGAGCCTGCTTCTCCCTCTCCCTCTGCCTGTCACTCCCCCTGCTTGTGCTCTCTCTCTCTCTGTCAAATAAATAAATATATAAATAAGTAAAATCTTTAAAAATAAAACCAAACGTATAAGCAACAAAAGAAAAAGAATAAATTGGATGTCATCAGAAGTAAAAACTTTTGTGCATCAAAGGGCATTACCTAGAGAATGAAAAGACAACCCACAGAATGGAGAAAATACTCACAAATCAGAGTTCTGATAGGGATCTAATATCTAAGATATAAAGAACCCTATTTCAGCAGCTGTAAACCAAACAAGCCAATTAAAAAATGGGCCAAGGACATGAATACACATTTCTCCAAGGAAGGCATACAAATGTCCAATAAGCACTTCAAAATATGTTTAATGTCATTAGTCATTAGGGAGATATAAATCAAAACCACAGGGAGACACCACTTCACACTCATTAGGATGACTATAACAAAAACAAAACAGAAAATAACAAGTGTGGTGAGGATGTGGAGAAATTGAAACCCTCCACTTTCTGGTGGGAATGTAAAATTGTCCAGCCACTGTTAAAAAATGTGGGCATTTCCTCAGGAAGTTAAATGTGGATTGCCATATGACCCGACAATTCCATGCCGTAGGTATCCCAAGGAAATTGAAACAGGTGTTCCAACAAAAACATACACAGTGTTCATAGCAACACCATTCACAATAGCCAAAAGATAGAAACACACCAGGTATCTCTGATGAGGGGATAAACAAAATGTGATCTATCCACACAATGGATATTATTTGGCCATAAAAGGGAATGGAATACTGATACATAATGCAACATGGATAAACCTTGAAAACATTATGTGCAGTGAAAGAAGCGAGGCACAAAAAGCTACATATGCTATGGTTTCATTTATATGAAATATCCAGAACTGACAAATTCATAGAGACAGAAAGCAAATTAGTGGTTGCCAGGAAGCAGGGGTAGGGGAGAATAGGAAGTATTGCTCCATGCGCATGGGGTTTTCTTTGGGGATGGTGATAATATTCTAGAACAAGATAGCGGTGATGTTTGTACCACATTGTGATTGTAGTAAATGCCACCAAATTTACACATTAAAATGGTTTGTTATGTGTATTTTACACAATAAGAAAAATAGTCGGGGCGCCTGGGTGGCTCAGTCGTTAAGCGTCTGCCTTCGGCTCAGGTCATGATGCCAGGGTCCTGGGATCGAGCCCCGCATCGGGCTCCCTGCTCTGCGGGGAGCCTGCTTCTCCCTCTCCCACTCCCCCTGCTTGTGTTCCCTCTCTCGCTGTCTTTCTCTCTGTCAAATAAAAAGAAAGAAAGAAAGAAAAATAGTGAGTGTGCAGAGCCTGTTGGGCGATGCTTTGTTGGTAGAATTGCAGGGACTTGGGAGTGAAGGGAGTGGCCCGAGGGTAACTTCCGAGTTTTTGATGATAGCCACAGCACATGTGGTGAAGCCATTTAGCAAAACAGAAAATTCTAGAGGCAGATACCGAGTTCCCTTTTGGGCGTGTTGTGATTGAGATGCCTGAGGAGCATTCTTCCTGACTGAGAATTTCAGGAAGGTGGTTGGCTCCGTGGTCTTCCTCATGCTTTTTACCTTTACCCCCAGGTGGCTGCAGCACCTCTAGGCTTCCTGTCCATGTGACAGAAAAGGGGATGTGGAGGAAGGGGTGCAGGAGAACGGGGGCGGGGGGGGAAGCAGTCCAGAAACTCTGAGGTATGTCCCATTGGTCGGATGAGTGTCCCATGGCTACCCCTGGCTGCAAGGGAATGTGGGAGAGTGGTCTTGGTGGGCACGCTGCCACTCCTAAACAAGACCCGGATCCTGTTTGCGGGATGAAACTGGAATGGATATTGGGTAGGCAAATATCAGCGTCTGCCATATGGTGTAATTAACTTCATAAAAAATTCCAGCAGAATTTGGACAGGAAGGCTGGGTGGAGATCTGCTATCCTCTTGTTGAGGCTGAGTGATTTCAATTCCTTTCATCTTTCTTCCTGGTTCATTTATGTGTTTCACAATTCAGTCATTTCAGTAACTTTACCCCAAGTCTCTTAGATTTTCCAACACCCCCTGTGAGCCAGGGTTTGGAGTTACTCTTCCTGTAAAGGAAGAATAGTAGAAATCAGCCTTTCGGGCGCCTGGGTGGCTCAGTTGGTTGGGCGACTGCCTTCGGCTCAGGTCATGATCCTGGAGTCCCGGGATCGAGTCCCGCATCGGGCTCCCTGCTCAGCAGGGAGTCTGCTTCTCCCTCTGACCCTAACCCCCTCTCATGTGCTCTCTCTCATTCTCTCTCTCAAATAAATAAATTAAATCTTAAAAAAGAAAAAAAAAAGAAATCAGCCTTTCTCAGCCAGGAAGTTCTGTAAAGTACGTGCATCAGTGCTGTGCCCTAGAAAAATAAAATTAACCACACAGACGAAAGCCATGTTCCTAACTTTTGTTTGACACATAGGATATTGATAGCATGTGGAGCCAGGAAGGTTTTCAGTCACCTATGACTCGGTAAAATACTCATTTTCTTATTCTACCTCAGTCCCGCTTTGGGAGTCAGTGTGGTTCTGTTCCTGGATCTCCCAACAGATCTGGGCAAGTCCCTCCACTTTTCTGGGTTTCTTTTTCCTCATCTGTATATATTAAAAAAAAAAAAAAAAGGAATGCTTTGCATGGTAGTCTACCTCTACCTTTTCATTGTTTGGCCTTGACTCAAAGATGAGAACACTTAAGGAATAAAACAAACTTTGAGGCCTTCATGAGTAAGCCTAATCTAAAACAAATTTAGTGTTAAGTTACAAAAAAAGATATGCCATTTAAAAAATGTCAACTAACACAGAATGACTGCATTTTTGCACTTCACTTTTAACATGTGAACACCCTCAGAAACTTCAGGATTGAAATGTCTGATGCTATTCCAGGCACGCACGCTCCGAGGATCACTTACCAGAGGCAGATGTTGACTCCTGGAAGTAATTCTATGTTTGAGAATTATTTAGGGCAGGTGGTGTCATTTTCCTTGACTTGCCTCAAGAGATCGGTGTTCATGTTTACTCTCTGAGTCTAGGAGAAAATATCACCTTTCTCTCCTGTACCTCAACGCTCTGTTGTCTCATTTATAAAACATACAGCCATTCCTCTGGCTAATTCCACTTGTATGCATTAAATTCCACTCTGCATTTTTTTCCTCTTTGCCGTTTTAAGAAAATACAATTTAGACAATAATATTTGAAATGGCACATTGCAGTATGCCGTACTAGAAAGAACCCCCTTTGGGAGTCAGGCTAGTGTGGTTCTCTTCCTGGATCTCCCAACAGACCTGGACAGGTCCCTCCACTTTTCTAGGTTTCTATTTCCTCATTTGTATATATTAGAGAAAAAAAAAAAAAAAGGTAGGCGATTAGAGGAAGGCTTTGCAGGCTAATCTCCAATGTCCCCTCAAACTTTAGTTTTCTGTAATTTTTCTATGTAAACCAAGGTTTGAGGTTGATGTAGCAGTAAATTTTGCTTCCACCTACAAATATGGAAAAATGACTTGCCACATTTAGAATGTTTTTCATATTCAAAGATTTGGAGAGAGACCACTATCATTGGTTTGAATGGTTCAACAATGTCAGGGACAGCATCTTTTTTTTTTTTCTTTTTTACAGGTTTATAGAGGTTTAATTGACATACAATAAACTCCATTAAATAAATTGTACCACTTAGTGAATTTTGACATTTTTATATACTCATGAAACCATCACAACACTCAAGATAATGAACATTTCCATTACTCTTAAAAGTTTCCTCATTCTCCTTTTTTTTTTTAAATTTTATTTTATTATGTTATGTTAGTCACCATACAGTGCATCACCAGTTTTCGATGGAGTGATCCATGATTCATTGTTTCCGTATAACCCCCAATGTTCATCATCATTAGCCATCAGGGAAATTCAAATCAAAACCACATTGAGATACCACCTTACACCAGTTAGAATGGCAAAAATTGACAAGGCAAGAAACAACAAATGTTGGAGAGGTTGTGGGGAAAGGGGAACCCTCTTACACTGTTGGTGGGAATGCAAGTTGGTATAGCCACTTTGGAAAACAGTGTGGAGATTCCTCAAAAAATTAAAAATAGAACTACCCTATGACCCAGCAATTGCACTACTGGGTATTTACCCCAAAGACACAGATGTAGTGAAAAGAAGGGCCATATGCACCCCAATGTTCATAACAGCAATGTCCACAATAGCCAAACTGTGGAAAGAGCCGAGATGCCCTTCTACAGACAAATGGATAAAGAAGATGTGGTCCATATATACAATGGAATATTACTCAGCCATCAGAAAGGATGAATACCCAACTTTTACATCAACATGGATGGGACTGGAGGAGATTATGCTAAGTGAAATAAGCCAAGCAGAGAAAGTCAATTATCATATGGTTTCACTTACTTGTGGAACATAAGGAATAGCATGGAGGACATTAGGAGAAGGAAGGGAAAAATGAAGGGGGGGAGATCGGAAGGAGAGATGAACCATGAGAGACTATAGACTCTGAGAAACAAACTGAAGGTTTTAGAGGGGAGGTGGGTGGGGGGATGGGTTAGCTCATTCTCCTTTTTAATCCCTCCCTCCTGTCTCTCCTCCTCACACTCCTCTGGCAACCATTGATCTGGCACATTGCAGTATGCCGTACTAGAAATTAGTTGGCATTTTATAGAAATTTTTTTGAATAGGATCAATGGTATGTATCCTTTCTGCCTGACTTTTTTTTTTTTTTAAGTAGGCTCCATGCCCAGCGTGGAGCCCAGTGCAGGGCTTGAACTCACAACCCTGAGATCAAGACCTGAACTGAGATCAAGAGTCAGATGCTTAACCAAAGTGAGCCACCCAGGCGTCCCCTGCCTGTTTTTATTTTGAGATTATCGATGTTGTGTTGTGTATCCAGTAGTTCATCCCTTTTAATTCCAAAGTGGTATTCCACCGATGGATATATCACAGGTTGTTTATCCATTCACTTGTTGAAGGGGATTTATATTGTTTCCAGATTTTTTTTTTTAAAGATTTTATTTATTTATTTGAGAGAGAGAATGAGAGACAGAGAGCACGAGAGGGGAGAGGGTCAGAGGGAGAAGCAGACCCCCCGCTGAGCAGGGAGCCCAATGTGGGACTCGATCCCGGGACTCCAGGATCATGACCTGAGCCGAAGGCAGTCACTTAACCAACTGAGCCACCCAGGCACCCGTTTCCAGATTTTTTTTTCAATTTTTTCCAGATTTTGACTATTACAAATGAAGTTGCCATGAACATTTGCGTAAAAACCTCTGTATGGACATGTATTTCTTTATCTCTTGGTAAATATCTAGCAGTAGAATGGCTGGATCATATGATAAGTAGTTTTTTGTTTCTCTGTTTGTTTTTTTAAGGAAAGTGCCAAACTGTTTCCAACATGGTTCCACCATTTTACATTCCTACCAGCAGTGTAAGAGAGTTCCAGTTCTCCATCCTGATGACACTAGGTATGGTCATTTTTTTTTTCTACTTTATCATTCTAAGAAGTATATAATTGTATCACATTCTGATTTTAATTTGCATTTCCCTAATGATGTTAAGTATCTCTGTATGTGTTTATTTCCATACATTTTGAGGGTGAAGTGTCAGTCCAAAATTTTGTTCATTTCTTTACTGGGTTGTTTGTTTTCCTCTTATCAAGTTTTGAAAAGTCTTTATTTATCCTGGAAATAAGTCTTTTATCAGATATATGATTTGCAAAATTTCTCCTAGTATGCAGTTTGTCTATTAACTGTCTTGACTATCTTTCAAAAAGCAGTTATTTTGTTAAATTCAATTTATAAATTTTTTACTTTATGAATTATGTTTTTAGTGGTATAGCTAAGAAATCTGTTTGTAATCCAAAGAAACGAAGATTACCTACATTTTCTTCTGGAACCTTAAAAAAAGGTTTAGATAACAACATTTTGGTCTATTGAGTGAAATTTTGTATGCGGTGTGAGGTATAGATCAGACTTCACTTTTTTTTTCTTTTTGCCTATGGATATTCAGTTGTTCCAGCATCATTTGTTGAAAGGACTTAACTTCTCTACTGAATTGCTTTTGTAATTTTGTAAGAAATTGTCAAAATATGTCTGAGTTTATTTCTGATCTCTCCATTCTGTTCCATTGATCTGTTTGAGTTTTGTGTCAGTATCACCGTGTCTTAATTATTGTAGCTTTATAATAAGTCTTGAAATTGGTAATATAAGTCCTATAATTTTTTTTCGAAGATGGTTGGCTATTTTTTGTGCTTTGCATTATAATATGAATTTTAGAATCAGCTTGTTAGTTTCTATTTTAAAAAATCCTCTTGGGGGCCCCTGGGTGGCTCAGTTGGTTAAGCGTCTGCCTTCGGCTCAGGTCACGATCCCAGGGTCCTGGGATCGAGCCCCGCGTCGGGCTCCCTGCTCAGCAGGAAGCCTGCTTCTCCCTCTCCTGCTCCCCCTGCTTGTGTTCCCTCTCTCGCTGTCTCTCTGTCAAATAAATAAATACAATCTTTAAAAAAAAAAGCCTCCTGGAATTTGGGGTGGGATTCATGGAATCTATAAACTGGAGAGGAATGGTGGTGTTACTATACTGAGTCTTCAGACTCATGAACACAGTTTACCTGTCCATTTATTTGTGTATTTTAAATTTTCTTTCAGTAATGTCTTCAGTATGCAGATGTGCATTTTTGTTATCCTTAAGTGTTTCATATGCTTTATGCTATTGTAATTAGTATTGCTTTTAAAGTTTTAAATATCTGATTGTCCATTGCTAGTATATAAAAATACAATTGATTTTTATGTTATGCATGTATCCTGCTACCTTGCCAAACTGACTTACTCATTCTAGTAGGGTTTTTTTTTTTTTTTTTGTAGATTTACTGGATTTTCTATAGATTATGGTGTCTGTAAATAGAGAGTTTTCTTTCTTTCTTTCTAATCTCGGTGCTTTTTAATTCTTTTTCTTGCCTGATTATACTGGATGGGACCTCAAGGGCATTGTTGAACAGAAGTATTGAGTCATCCTTGTCTTGTTCTTAGGCTAAGAAGAAAGCATTTCATCTTTCATCATTGAAAATGATGTTAACTGTATATTTTTGTAAATGTCTTTCATCAGGTTAAGGACAATTCCTTTTATTCCTAGTTTGCTAAGAGTTTATGTCAGGAATGAATGCTGAATTTTGTTAATTTTTTTTCTGATATATTGAGATCATCTTATAGAGTTGTTTTATTATTTTTTTTTAGTTTGTTTATAAAATTTTTGATAGATCTGTGTTGATAGATTTTCTTCAAGTGTTAATCCAATCTTTCATTTCTGACTGTAGTTTTCTTGTAATGTCTTTGGTTTTAGTTTAAGGGTAATGATGGCTTCATAGAATGAATTAGGACATATTTTCCTGGTGTTCAATTTTGGGGGAAGATTTTTTGTAGGATTAGTATTATTTCTTTCTTAAATGTTTGATAGAATTTACAACTGAAGCCATCTGGACCTGGATTCTTATTTATGGGAACATGTTTAACTACAAGTTCAATTTCTTTAATAGATGTAGGACTATTCAGGTTTTCCTTCCTTTTTTATTGAGTAAGCTTTAGCAATTTGTGTCTTTCAAATAATTTTTCCATTTCACCTAAGCTATCAATTTTATTGGCATAAAAAAATTTTTTATTGGCATAAAAGTATTCATTCTATCCTATTATTATCTTTTTTACTATCTATAGAATCTGTAGTGATATTACTTCTGTCTTTCCTGACATTGGTAATTTATGTCTTTTTTTTTCTAGTAAGACTTATCAGTTATACTCACCTTCCCAAACAACTGGCTTTAGGTTTCACTGATCTTCTTCCTCTACCACCAGTACCACCTCCTCCTCCCCTTCTTCTGCCTCTACCTCCTCCTCCCTCTTTCTGTTCCTCCCCTTCCTCCTCCTCTTCTTCTCCTTCTCCTGCTTCTCTTCCCCCTCCTCCCTCCTCCTCCTCCTCCTTCTTCTTCTTCTTCTCCTCCTCCTCCTCCTCCTCCTCCTTCTTCTCTTTTCTCTTTCAGTGATTTCTGCCCTGGTGTTCATTATTTCTGCTCTCTGTTTACTTTGGGTTTCATGGACTCCTTTTATGGTTTTTTAAGATGGAAGCTTAAACCACTGGTTTGAGACCACTGATTTTAAGATCTTTCTTCTTTGCTAATATAGATGTTTAATGCTATGATATACCCCCTAGTCACTGCTTTAGTGGCATCCCATAAAATATGATATGTTGTATTTTTTTCCCAGTTCAAGCTACTTTCTAATTTTCCTCTTGATTTCTTTGGTTATGATTTTTTAGAAAACTGTTTAGTTTCTAAATATTTTAGGATTTTCCAGAGATCTTTCTATTATTCATTTCTAATTTAATTCCATATGGTCAAGCAACATACCATAATCCATTTGGGTGGTACTTTTTCCAGCCTTAGGTAATTTTTTAAATTTTTTAAAAAGATTTTATTTATTTATTTGACAGAGAGGGAGACAGCAAGAGAGGGAACACAGCAGGGGTAGTGGGAGAGGGAGAAGCAGGCTTCCCGCTGAGCAGGGAGCCCAATGCAGTGCTCGATCCCAGGACCCCGGCACCATGACCCAAGCTGAAGGCAGACACTTAATGACTGAACCACCCAGGTGCCTCCTTAGGTAATTTTCTTATATGCATTTTATGATCAGTAATTGGCTAAAACTCAAGGAGGACCCTCTGCAGATCTCTGGATTTCTCTCTTTGTATACCTCTTTCTAATCTGGTTCTCTGTCCTGTAAACTTTAGCTGCTGTGGTCTCCTCAAGTGCTAGCCTTTTACCTCCACTCAGGGAGTCTTCTGACCTCTACATAGATTCCCCTTCCCTGCTCCACAGCCTGGAAACTCTTTCAAGGCAGTATTCTGGGGCAATTAGAGGGCTCACATTGTTTTTTTCCCCTGGCCTCTTATATATCACTGGTTTTCATTGCCTGATGTCCCAGGGTCTTGAAATCTGACACTTCATGTGTTTTGTCCTCTTTTATGTTCCTTTCAGGTAGAAGGGTAAATCTGATCCCTGTTATGCCATCTCAGCCAGAAGCGGAAGTCCTTGGGGTGTGTGTATGGGGGTGTGTCTGCCATCTTAATCTTTCTCTTAAAGCTTTTCCTCATGCATGGGGCCTAATAATGATCACAAAATGGTTACTAAATCACTGAGCATTATCATTACATTTAACCCAGGGTTTAATGCCATCCATGCTTGTCCATTTCATTTTCATTGCAAAATATTTTCCCAGAAGTCCCCTAGCAAACTTGCCCTTTTATCTCATTGGTCCTAATGAGGTCACCTGCCATTCTTATCTTCAAATGAGTCTGAGAAAGCAGGAAGCAGTGTTGTCATGATTGGCTTCTGTTGAGGAGTGATTTTTCACCAGACATACTGCCACCCCAAAAGAGTTGGAGAAGGAAGGGGAAGGGGACATAGAATATTGGGTAGATAATTAACAGGGCCTGCCACTGAGGCAACCATTAGTATCCTCTGCAGAAAGTAAGATCAGCATTGTCTCTGCCCTGCCCATGGTCCACAGGCCATAACAATTAACTGCTTTCTGACCTCTCTGTAGCTGATAAAGAGTTCCCATCTCCTGAGGGCCAGGATAACATTCTGGTACTCTCTGAGGTCTATGTCTCACCTTCATGGAGGTCTTTGAAGCTCTAAAATAGCAAACCAGGAGAAATTATCAATTAAACTGTTAGTTGATTAAGGCTCTATAATGAGGTTTTCCATTATTTGCTTCTGAAGACGTTATCAAGCAAATGGAGACATCTCATCTAAGTGGTATCTACTTGACTAACGTCTTAAAGCACATCTACGGGTCCCTTGTTTGGTTGATGTGCTTGGCTCGGCTCACAGTGAGATCAGAAAGAGTGATGATCCATTTAGTTCCCAGTGTTCCTCCCAGCAGTCATGGTGTGCAAGTGAGAAGATGGAGCAGTTCACAAGCTTGACTTGCTACAAGGCTGACTTGTAGGCCAAGGAGGCATTTTCTTTGGCGAGGGAGGCATCTTTCTGTGCAAATGCTTAGGGGGCCAAGTTTGGTTCCCTGACACAGTCACCCAGACACTTAGGTGTTAACCTCACAGAAAAAGAAAAAGCAACTATTTTTACACCAACATTTTAAGTCCTAAGATTGGCATATAAGTGTCAGGATAAAGGGAATGTAGTGTTCTCTTGACCTGCTTCACAATTTAGTTAGACACAGGTACTTACTAAGTAAAGAAAGTCAAATATTTTACGTTCCCTTGATATCCAAACTAATTCTCCGTGGGGCTTTCCGGGTTTTGTTTCATGAAACAACTGGGTGAGTTTTCAGCAGAATTTCCTGTTTCGGCCAATGTGGCTGAGAAAGATTCTTGGGTCTTCAGTGTCCTGAGGTTTGAGCAGTTAAGCATGAACTCTATAACTGAACAGGGTCTGAGGATGGTTTGACTGGGGAAGAAAGACCTGGGAAGGTTATCTGGCTCAGAAGAGGATTGGAGAAGAAAAGTCTAGCTTAGAAAAGTATACCTGGCTAGAGGAGAGGATGGGATCAGAGGAGAAATAACAGGCACTTCCTGGAACATTCTTTCTTTTATTAGTAAGGGTGGGGTAAGTTACACTGCAGTAACAAACAGTCCCCAAATCTCAAAGGCTGAATGCAACAAATGTTTATTTCTCTCTCATGTAAAATTCTCTGGTGAGTCCAGGCTGCTCTCCTGGGCAGTTATCCTCCACATGGTGACCTAGTTACTCTGGCTGCTTCAATCTTTTGGGCTTGCCATCTCAGCATAAGGCCTTCTCCATGATTTCCTTGGTGTAGCAAGAAAGAGCCTGGAGAATCACACATGGGCATTTCACTGTCGCAGCCTGGAAATGATGTACACCATTACACTGGCCATCATGACTAGTCACATGGCCCTGTCCACATGCAAGGACTAAGAAGTACAGCCTTTCATGTGACTAGAATAGGAAAAGAACCAGATATTGGTTGATGTAATAATGTTACACATACTACTCTAATTCATAAAACTTCTCTTAGAGAAGAAGTCTTTGCCAAGTTGTCCCCAGGTTCAGAATTTCTTTCCAGAAGGGATTCATGAGCAGCTTCATGGTTAGAAGAGGATTTGAGGGACTTATTTTAAAACTGTATTTACCTAGTAAGCCACAAGTATTTTATAGATTGGTTTTTTGTCAGGCAGCTTTGGAGGATGCTGATAGAGGCTGGGAGTGAGGAAAATGCACCAATGCCACCTCTCTCTGTCCTCCCTGCCTTGTCACTTACAGTGTCTCAGCTTCAAGTGCTCTAGGTGTGATGCCGTGAGCACGTGCACATTTGGTACCAGCCAAAGCCCCGAATGGGCAGGCCACCAATGGGCCACCAAGGGCAGGGAGGCCTGGGGAACTGGTGGCGATACCCCTGAGACACTGGCTCCCCACAACATGGTCCCTCGGTCTGTGCTGATTATCTTCCTGCAGCCTCTGTCTCCTGCAAACATCAGCAGAGCCACACCTGGCCTCACAGTAATGTCTTCTCAGAAAAGGCAACCAGAAAAGCCCGATCAATAGATTGGATTATTGCTGTGACTCTTGGAGCTCATCTCCCATTAGGAGTGCGTCTGTGCGCTCATATCTGGAAGAGCAGGAGAGTAAAGACTAGTACTTACACAGTTGTCTTAGCAGGAATGTGACTGCTCAGCGCTCAACCCAATCGATCAACTGGGAGGAGGGCAGGCAGGAAACGCGTAGCCAAGTGATCCACAGCCCCTCCACGCTGGGAGGCTCTTCTCAGCCTGGGGATTCAGATATCACATCACACTGGGGCCAGGGACAGTGAGCACTTTATCTGAGACAGCCACGTTGGCCCTTCAGGTGGCATCCTCCGCCGTTTTCCCACCTGCCAAGTCCCGTCACCAGATGCTGGCGTTGGGCTTTGTGTCTTCACAAAGGCTCAGTCTGCCTTGCACACAGAACCCTGATATTTTGTGGATCTGTCTAAGGGAAATAAAGAGAAAATAAATGGGTCCTTGGTGTTCCCTTTGTGCTAGTCCCTAGATAAGCAGATCTTCCCTCCTCCTCAGTGCTGACTCACCCAAGATGGCCCTCTCTGGTTATGATGCCTACTCTTGACAATTCCTCCTTAGATGTTCCTGTATGAGTACCATCCCCTTAGCTGAGTCTCTGCTATTCTGAACACTATTCTGCAAGTGCATAATAATTAACATGTTTTCTGCCTTTTCAATTAATGAATTAATTATTAAAATCAATTAATTAATTTTAATACGTCAAATGTATTGATCCATCCATTTACCTATGTTCCCCATGCTATTCAATAAATTTTAAATTATATGTGTATATTTATACATATGTACATGCATGTATATATGTATATTATATATATCACATATATATCACACACACATATATATAAATATATATAAAAGTACATATATATTATAAGTCAAGTATTCTGTTGGTGCCATGGGGGGTTTTGGAAAAAAAAAGTGCTGAAATGGAGCTAGTAAAGGGTATTTAAGGGTTCCTGGGCAGGACACCAACAGTGGCCACTCCAGGAGGTGACATTTAAGCTGCCCTTGGAGTGACAAGAAAAGCTGGTCATGCCAAATACAGAGGGACAGTGAGCTTTGCAAGTCTAGGGTTCAGGGAGAAGGTCATTGGGCCAGGACCACAGAGGGTAAAGCAGAGAGTTTTGGGGAAATCAGATCCCACAGAATTTTTTCATCTGGCAGAGGTGTTCAGAAGACACTGGTTGTTTTAAGCAGGGAGGACATGATTAAATTCTGGCTTTTTCGGATATGGTCCCATCTCTGACCTACAGTTGCCTTCTGTTTATAGTGTGACACTAGTTTTTCCATTTAAGACAATAAAGTTTTCTTTTAAAGCAGAGGTATTTAAGGAAACAGTAGAACCGATAAAAATACTGAGTAAATAATATAGATATAGCTAAAACCATAAAGGCGATGCCTGAGTGACTGAAGTTAGGGAAACATTGCCCTCGGGCAGAGCAACATGGAGCAATCTGTTTGGGTCCCAAACTGCTTCGATCAGAGGCCTGGGCCTTCACCAAGGCCTGCAGAAGGCGGCAGACATGGCACTGCCCAGGGTTGTGCTGAAAGCCCCAGGTGTCCATATATAGGCAGAGAGAATATTCCTTATCTCATCGGTCACCTGCTTGATGGCCAGGAAGCACTGAGGCTGCCCAGTATCTTCCACACACACCATTCAAGATGCCGGTCGCTGCCTCCTTGGGACACGGCACTCTCACTGACCTTTCAAGTGGCTCTTGATAGTTATTTTGAACAGGTTTCCCCAGCACAAAATATTAACAGACAGGGAGGAGACTCACTGTCATTTCTCGTAAACGTTTCTCTGTTAAGAATGGCCTCACAATTACCGAAATATGACTGACAATTAAGTATCTGCTGGTACACACCCCAAAAATGACAAGAATTACATTACAAAAATACCAAGTATTCTTGTTGTTAAGATCTATTTAAAAATCTGTATTTCTGAAAATATCTGCATCTCTAAAATCCCACCTGCAGTCTCAAAATTGATGAACAGGAAAAATCTCAGGGCACCTGAGTGGCTCAGGAGGTTAAGCATCTGCCTTCGGTTCAGGTCATGATCTTGGGGTGCTGGGATGGAACCCCTGCTACAGCGGAGAGTGTGCTTCTCCCTCTCCCTCTGCTGCTCCCCCTGCTTGTGCTCTCTCTCTCTCCCTCTCAAATAAGTAAATAAACTCTTTAAAAAATAATCTTACCAGGATATCCGGAGCCCTGATTTTTTATGTGCCTTGAAATTATAAATTTAAGTGAGGTAAGAATCTCCATGTCATAGTTAAAATGAGTTGTAAGCATTTATTATTTCTATCATGTTCATAATAGAAAAGAGCTAGTAGTCCTTTTCTGATCAACGGAACAATCTTGCAAGTATTTATACGGTTAAAGACATGGAGATGTCAATACACATTAGGACCAAGGCAGCAAATTGTTAAGTAAGACAATCAATCAGAATTGAAAGTTTCTTTTGGAGAAATTTTTTTCCACAGGTCATGGCAAAATCTATTCTAGTCTTTGGAGTCTTGCAAAACTCCTTTATTCAAATTGTACCTCCAAGGACAATTGGCTACAAATTATACCCTTCATACAAGCCTCTGCATCACATAGGAAAATAAGAACAATGTTCTTGACTGTGAATCGTGCTTTGACTGAAAACAGTAGCAGTTTAAAGAAGGCAGACATTTATTTCCATGTTGTTCTGGCAGTTTGGCTCCACAAAGTCCTCAGATACCCAGGCTCCTTCCATTTTTTCCCTATGACCCAAGATGATAGGTAGAGCTCCAGCTATTGTATCTGTATTCCAGGTAGTAGGATGGAAGACAGGCAAAGAAGAAATGGGCTTTTAACTTTTGCTTAAAGGACATTCCCAGAAGCTACCAAAAGGTATTTCAAGATATTTCTAGTGACCAGGATTTAGTCACATTCTTAGGCTGAGCTGCAAAAGACAAAGAGAAATATTTTTATTCTGGGGGACTAGAGCCCAGTGAAAAAATGAAACTCTATTAATATGGAAGACTATGGAAGACTACCCATAGTGAGGGGAAAACAGCATTCTCTGCAAACCTTTTAGCCAACTCTATTAAAACCTGTGGGTATTTGGTAATTGAAAAAGTTAGTTAAAGCAAGGAAGTACAAAAAAGATATTTACATATTAATGATATTTACCTTAAATGTTCCTTTTAAGTTCTAATATAACAAAGTATGTTCATTCCTCACATTCTTGAAGTACAAAGAAAAATTAGGCTTCTGATTGAAGTTAGTCTTAGATTCTCTAAGTGGAGATCACTACAGACTCTTTAAAGAGAAGCAGGGAGTGAGGCACCTGGGTGGCTCCTTTGGTTAAGTATCTGACTCTTGGTTTCGGCTCAGGTCATAATCTCAGGGTCATGAGATCAAGCCCAGCCTCAGGCTCCATGCTGGGCGTGGAGCCTGCTTGGGATTCTCTCCTTCTCACTCTGCCCCTCCCCCCTGCTCATGCATACACCTGCTCTCTAAAAAAAAATGATAATAATAATAATAAATAATAAATAAAACTACTAAAAAAAAAACAAGAAGAAGAAGCATGGAGATTCCGGGCTGGTAAATATGTAGAGATTGGGGGAGAGTGGCAACCTGTGAAAGAGCATGGCAGCTCTGTGCCCTTTCCCGTTACCTTGCCCCATATAGCTCCTCCATCTAGCTGTTCCTGAGTTATTCCTTTTACAATAAACCAGTCATCCAATCTTTTTTTTAAAGATTTATTTATTTGTTTGAGAGAGAGAGAGAGGTAACATGAGTGGTAGGGGCAGAGGGAGAGGGAGAGAGAATCTTAAACAGACTCCACGCTGAGCATGGAGCTGACACAGGGCTCGATCTCACAACCCTGAGAACACGACCTGAGCCGAAACCGAGAGTCGGACCCTTAGCCACCTGTGCCACCAGGTGCCCCAGTAATCTAATCTTTTTATGACTGATTCATGTAGCTAGAAAAGACACCACAAACATCTTCAGCAGCCCTGGTTGCATAGAAGCCGAAGGTGACCTCTCCAATATGGCCAAGGGGTTTAAGTCCCGTTCTGTTCATCTGCTTGAAATCCGTACTATGAGAATAAAAATAACCGAGACAAGGCAAATAGGCTGGATGGCATTCTGTTGGTCCTAAACAGCTGCAACCTGGATGGCAGTAACCCCTTTCAGACCCAGGAGGTAGTGCAAGCCACCTGAAAGGAGACAGCAGCTAAAACCAAGATTTGACCCCAAATATGGAGGAGCAGGGCCTGGCAGATGCTACCTTACTTTAAACAGTGGGTTGTGATGTTGAAAAGAGAGGGTGACAATATTGTTCTGAAATCTGCCATGTGTGAACTCTCCATTCAAATACCCGAATTTTTGGAATCTGTTTATAGATTTTCATCTACTGCCTAATGTGAAATTGCAAGTGTTTGAAGGTATATAAGTATGAACTCAGAAACGCATGAAGCTTTTAGATAATAGAGTTAAGTGGGTATAAACTCAAAAGTGAAAATACATGAGTATTCTGTTGTTTCATTGCTTTAAAAATTTAACTATCTGGTTTGCCTTTGTCCCCATGAGTACAGTGTGCATGTAAGTAATATATTATTCTTACTGTGTAGCAAATAATAAATTCTTCTCCTTGGAAAAAAAGAAAGAGAAGCAGGAACTTAAAGATCTTGAACACTCTAAGGACCTAGTCCTACTGATCTTTATGATGCCCCCAATCAGTGGCTCTCATCTGTACCAAATTCTATAGGATCTTTGTAATGATTTAGGTTTGGGTTTTCTGTTTTGTTTTTTGTCTTTCCTAAACGTTTCACTTAGTTTTCATAGAAATAACTCCCTTTCACACTCACATTTCCCCCATTTCACATTTTAAGTGGTATTTCTACAATGGATTTTATTTATTTTTTTAAAAAAGATTTTATTTATTTATTTGACACAGAGAGATACCGAGAGGAGGAACACACAAGCAGGGGGAGTGGGAGAGGGAGAAGCAGGCTCGAGCATGGAGCCCGTCGCGGGGCTCGATCCCAGGACCCTGGGATCATGACCTGAGCCGAAGGCAGACGCTTAATGACTAAGCCACCCAAGCACCCCTCTACAATGAATTTTAAATGGAATATTTCCCTTATCTCAGTTTTGACTGAAGCCCAACAACTGACAACAAGAGTCATTAGTACGCATCAAAAGAGAGGACACAGATCATCCCTGCACAATTTGCTAAGTGGCACGGCCCAAATTTTCCACCACAACTTAGCTTATCACCAACTTCCAGGCTACAGGAGAAAGGGAGAGCTCCTGAAAGAGGTGGATAGAAGGAATTTGTTTGAAGTTAAGGTCAAGGAGTGAACTTTAACAGAACTGCCAGAAGAGCATGATGCGGATTCTTGGAAATGAAGGTCACCAAGACCAGAAGCTGGACTTGTACCTAGAGAAGTAAGAGCAAGACGCGGCCCCTGGCTGCAGAAGGAGTGAGTGGTACAGGGAGAACAATGGTACCTCTTCCACCGTCATGCCTCCACCAATGTCAGCCAAGGATGGATGCTTCCCAGTGGTCAGAGTGGACACCACTCAAAGTAGCTAAACTTGATCATTGTGAAAGAGCCCTGTCCAGGACGTCTGCCTGCCAGCCCGGTGTACTCATTAGAAGTTTGGAACTGAGTGGAGGGTCATAAACTGCCAACTGGAAGAGCACTGTGTGTGCCAAGGTGTGGTGAGGTAGCAGGTCCACGGAAGTGCCCCATGAGAGCAGGCAAATATCTGAGCATCTGTCACTCAGGAGCATTGGTGCCAGGTTACAGACTCACTGGTCTCACAAACTCACCCCTTCACCCCCCTCCTGCTTTCAACCCTGCATATTCAGATGCCGCACAGAGAGGGATGGAGGGAGGGGCCAGCCATGGCAGAGTGAGATGGAAGAATAAGGAAAAGCCAGCTGTGCCCTCAGTGGGATTCTGTCAGGCCCAAGATGGAGGTGGGAGGTGAAGCTTTGATATATAACTGGTCTGCGCTTTTGAATAACTAAATGCGAGATTATTTATTAAGGGCTGGAAGTGAGTAGAAATGCTATGGCATCTGCAGGAGAGACCATCCAGTGGCAGAGAGAAAATTCAAAATAGCGTATATGAGAAAGAGTGAAGTTCTTTTTTTCAGTTTACATACTCTGACCTCTTAATGATTTAGGGACACATTGAAGGAAATTACATATTTTTAATACTTATGACAACTAGCACAGTTTTGGAAACAGATACAATTGACTTGGTGAACACACAGTTAAATTGGCTGGAGTAAAGGAACTCCAGTGCCATAGAGAGAAGCAGGGACATTCACCACCATGTTGTACAGAGAATCCTGCACGGCGAATGAGTGGCTTAAGTGGAGGTCTGTGAAGTTTACCATTCCCTCTTTTAAACACCCATTTTTTAAAGAATGAAACCCATTTACAGGTAATAAATTTTTAAAAAGTCAAACATAAGTAATGGTACCTCCACACAATGAAATGCTAACACTTGAAAAAGGACTTAAGAGATCACCTCAGTTATTACAAGTTTAATAATATTATTATTCAAGTTATAATAAAGACACAGTTCTCTCATTTATTCTGTTCTTGTGTATATTTGAAATTTTCCATGATAAAAAATGTTTCTTTAAGAAGCCATTTATTATAATGGTTACTAATTCCTCCTGGGTCACTAACTTTGTTGAGAATTTGGTGAAAGCTCAGGACTCTCTCCATAGAGAAATTTAGGTTGGGAAAAAAAAAAAAGAAAAAGAAAAAGAAGTAGGCCTATTTATGAAAATCTTGCATATGGTTTCAAGGGATTCATAGACTCCCTGAAGGTCATCCATGGATCCCACAAGAATTGGTACATCTTCTTTAATTTACAAATGAGGAAACTAAGTTCTGGGGAGGTGAGCTGATTTGCGTCAGGTGATGGAAGGAGTCCAGAGGTGGTATCTGCCTCTTCCACAGCACATTCCCGTATCCTTCTTCAATCAGAATGGGGAAGAAAGTTCCAGAATGGAACACAGTACTGTTAGGGAGTCTCCTTTTCAGAGGCTGTTGAGTGTTCCATCCATCAGTCCTTCTTCACTCCTTTATTTCTAGAAATGAAGCCTCTGTGGACCTAGCTGCCCAGGTATAAAACACTGGAGCCCCCTGTTCCCCTTCCTGTGCTTCATGCTCCATATCCAATCAGTCACCAGGTCCTGGGACTCTCACTCATCTCTCACCTCTGACCCCTCTTTGCCTCTCCTCCCCTCACCCCTAGTTACAGGTCTTCCTACACTGTGGTGAATTCCTCCTAACTAGCCTCCTGCCCCCATGTCTCAGGCCTTAAGCTACCCACACAGAATCTCTCAAAAGCATACCTCTTACCATGTTTCTGTCCTCAAAAAAACTGCTTGTGATTCATTTCCCAAATGAGGCCCCTGAAGCCCCAGAGCAATGACAGGTCAAAACCAAGTTTGCACAGCCAGTAAATGGAAGCCTAGAATCCTAGATCTCTGGAACCCAGGCCTTCCAGTTTCAAATGTAATGCCCTTAAAGGACAGACACTGGAAAGCAGCATCAGAACCAACTAGGGAGTTTGATGAAAATGCAGATTTCTGGAACCCTTCCCTGGTAACTCAGTCAGAATCTCCAGGAAATCTATATTTTCAACAAGCTCTAAAGGTAGTTCTAAGAATCAGTCACATTTGGGAATTACCTCTCTAATAGTAATATATGTAGTATTAGATAACCAATAAATTGATTTAAAATCCATTACTATGTTCTTATCAATATACTGATTATCTAATACTGCCTATACTAAGACTTTGTTTAGACATTATTGCTACTTTGATTTACTTGTATACATTGTTTGCCAAAATAAATAGTCTGCATTGTGGCTATACATCCTGAGGACCAGAAAAGGATAGCAGCATCTGGGATTCCTTTATTTGAAAGCCTGGTGACATAGATGATGAGTGCTTGGCAATATTTATTCTTTGTCCAATTATAGTTAGCAAGGAGGTAAAACTTTGACTCACGCGCCATTGCCTCTTCTGCAGAACGGCTGAATCCACAACTGAATCATGAGCTTTGTCACTCATCCAGTCCCTGTGAATCAGGGCAAGCTTCCCTAAAACTCTTTCTGCAGAGGTTTTCATTGCTGGAGACATCTTTCTCTTTCTCCAACATTCAGCCCCTTCAAATGAAGGACAGACGTGGAGCGTATGTGGCCAGCTTACTGAATTTCAGACCTAAAAAGGTCAGGCTTCAGGGAAAGCTCAAGGGTTCAAGAGGCTAAGATAAGAAATACGTGGGCAAACTAAACTAAAAAGGTGTAAGGTAAAAGGGAGATGTGCAACAAGCGGTCTGAGCTCTCCAGGTGAGAACAAACATTCGCAGTTTGTTCTCGCCCAGTGCAGACTGGCTGATCCCAGCCCAACTGACCACCAGGTGCTTGCTTCAGATAGACTTTCCAGATGTCCTGGGCCACTGTGAAGATCCCTGCAACTTCTGTCTCTGCCAGACCTTTGTCCTCACACCCAGAAGAAGGGGCTCTCTGGGAAATAAAAGACAGAAGAGAGACTGCAGGAGCCCAGTCAGCCAACAGATCATTCATCAGTTCATCAACTCCACATTTGACTACAAGGGCAACAGGGGAACCTTTGGGGGCGATGGAAATGTTCTACATCTTGATGAAAGTGGTGGTTACACAACCACATCCGTTTGCCAAAATTCACTGAACCGTACACTTTAAAAAGTGAAACTTTATCATAAATAGAAATTATGCCTCAATGAAAGTGACTTCAGAAAATACATTAATTAAACATAATTTAATTGAAGGCTTATAAGATTAAAATACTTGGCAAAGATATAAAGAAGATTTAGGGTGAAGCAAAGAATAATAAAAAGGTGACGTTTTCTTTTAAACTGTAGGTAGCAATTTCCACATATTTTTAATGATTCAGATAAATATCAGAAAGACACACGAATCTAGAAATCTGTAATTATACTTGTTTTCTTACTGTCTTGCTGATGGTCTGTCTTGCTCAGTACATTTTCAGCCCCATTAGGACAGGGACCATGTTTGTTTTTCCACTGAAATACCTTCTGTCATTTGCTATATTTATACACCACCTGAGACACAATCAGAGTTCAATAAATATTAGATTTAACCATATGAAACTTCAGCTTTTGTAGATAAAAAATAGTTAAATATTACCAATTTCATATGGTTTAGTCTAATCCTTGTTGAATGAATGAAATTTCTCCCCAGGGGCACCTGGGTGGCTCAGTTGGTTAAGCGACTGCCTTCGGCTCAGGTCATGATCCTGGAGTCCTGGGATCAAGTCCCACATCAGGCTCCCCGCTCAGCAGGGGGTCTGCTTCTCCCTCTGACCTTCCCCCTCTCATGCTCTCTGTCTCCCATTCTCTCTCTCAGATAAATAAATAAAACCTTAAAAAAAAAAAAGAAATTTCTCCCCATAAGGTATTGATTTTTGAAGAAGTCATAGAAACACATTCCCATCAATGTACCTATTTTGTGATCCACCACCAATATTATAAAAGCTGATTTGAATATTTCTGACCTGTTTCACCCAAAATGTTCATAGACTGGAAGAGACCTCCAAGAATTTTTCTCATTTATTATTCATACCAGTATCTCATCTAGCTTGAGTTTTAGAAATTTATCTCAGCACAAATTTCTCTGTCTCTAATGGCAAAATGTAAGTCTGTTTGCTCTCACTCTATCATGCCTGAAAATTGGAAAACTAGCCACTTCTCTATATTTTACAAATACACCGCACAGATGCAAAATGAAATATGTAAAAAATTATTCATTTCAGTGTTGTTTATAATTATATTGGAAAGCTGGCCACCATCTTATACTTCCTATTGAATTCATCAAGGAAGTATTTAACTTAACGTCTCTCCGAAGGCAGACCTATGGTAGGAGCTATCCCCAGGTGTATAAAATGAAGAAGGCACAATAACTGCTCTTGGGAGCTCATAGTCCAGTAGGAGTGTTACTACTGGACACAATTCATCTCTCCAGGAAAAAAGAGAAAGAAGGTGATAAGTTCCATAAACGAGGCATACAAGATTTGGGGGCATCCTTATGGGAGAAAGCAACTGGATCCCTAGATCACAGACAATATGAAATCTATATTAAAAGGATGTGTGTGTGTACGTACGCACTTTGGGAGAAGGTAGAGAAGAATGCCTTTATAATTTAGGGTGAGAGTTGGTCTTCCCAAGGAAAGCCTGGCAAAATCCCACAGTTTTAAACAGAAAAATTAACATAAAAATGTAAAACTCCTTTATAACGAAAGATAGCATAACAAAGTTAAAAGGCAAGTGACAGTTCTTTGACCTGGCAATTTCATTCCTAGGCATCTGTCACCTACAAACACACTGCAGAGCTACAATGTAAAATACACAAAAAGTTATTTATTTCAGTGTTGTTTGTAATTATAAAATAATTGGAAACAACCCAGGTGTCCAGCATAAACTACAGTACATCCACACAATGGTGTATGAGGCAGCTGAGAAACAGAATAAGGAAGATATGGAGTGGTCACTAGGGTGTCTACAGTGTATATGAAGTGAAAAAGCTCAGGTCAGAACATTTTCTATTGTTTGACACATTTTATGAAGAAAATGAGGGGAAAGACTATATAGACAATTTTGCTTATGTTTACAAAATGAAGAACAGGAAAAATGATTTCATGTCAGGGATGGGGAGGAACACAGTAAAGGGACAAAGGTGGAAAAGAGACTTCTCTGTGTTTATCTTTCTGTATAGTTTTGACTGTTGAATCTTGTAGGGTATCTATTTTTTAAATTTAATTAAATAAAAAAGTTAAATGACATTCTAGAGAAACTACATAAGGGACTAATAACCATCTTATGGACGGAATGTTTGTGTCATGGGATATTGTGGACTGCATGTTTATGCCCCCCCAACCATATTTATATGTTGAAATCCTAACGCCCCAAGTGATGGTATTTTGAGATGGGGCCTTTAGGAGGTAAATTAGATCATGAGGGTGGAGCCCTCATGATAGGATTAGTACCCTTATAAGAGGAGATATGAGGGGGCGCCTGGGTGGCTCAGTCCGTTAAGTGTCTGCCTTGGGCTCAGGTCATGATCCCAGGGTCCTGGGATGGAGCCCCAACTTGGGTTCCCTCCCCTGCGCAGCTTCTCCCTCTCCCTTTGCCCCTCACCCCCACTTATGTTCTCTCTCTCTCAAGTAAATAAATAAAATCTTAAAAAAAAAAAAAAAAAGGAGACATGAGAGGTCCCTCTCTCTTTTGCTCTCTTTGCTCTCCACCATGTGAAGGTAGAATGAGAAGACAGCCATGGGCAAACCAGGAAGTTAGCCTTCACCAGACACAGGATCTGCTAGCACCTTGATCTTGGACTTCCCACCCTCCGGAACAGTAAGAAATATTTGTTGTTTAAGCCACCCAGTCTTACAGCAGCTCAAACTAAGACAAGCCATAATAAATAAAAAGCCATCACAAATCAATAAGAAATTTCCGTCTAATAGAGAAATGAACAAAGGAGACTCTTGTGGAAAAACACACTCCTGTGTGTCTCCTCTACTCTCAATACTCTACTTCACTTCTGCCATTTCTGATCACCAAATGTGTGGTAGTTTTCCCCCACACTGAGCAATCCTGCAATACCAGCTGGCTGTTCTACAAGTTAACTCAATCCCGACACTATCTATCTGAAGATAATATCGGATCCCACAGGGTAAAAGCCAATCCCACAAGACTTCCCCCAGCCTTCAACTTCAGATGGCAATCACAAGTCCAGGTTGTTACCTGAACTTGTGACCAACTGGCCATAAATCAGAGGTTCCCATGACCCCCTTCTAGGGCTCAATTAATTTGTTAGGCATCTCACAGAACTCAGGAAAACAGTTTACTTACTAGATTACTGGTTTATTACAAAGGATATTAAAGGATACGAATGAACAGTCAGATGAAGAAATACATATTTCAAGTTTCAGAGCTTCTGTCCCTTTGGAGCTTGAGGTACACCACCTCCAGGCACACTGAAGTGTCTGCTCAACCAACCCTTCTCTGAACTCGTCATTTGGGGGGTTTGTGGAGGCTTTATTTATGTAGACATGATTAATGAAATCATTGCCATTAGTGATTAAGTCACTCTCCAGCCCTTCTTCCATCCCCAGAGATCAGGGGGTGGGACTGAAAGTTCCAACCCTCTAGTCATAAAGCCAACCACCCCTATCCTTGGGGGCTTTCCAAAAGTCACTTCATTAACAAAAATACAGGTGTGGTTGAAAGGGGCTTGTTATGAATAACAAAAGTCAACTTTCCTGTTCTTATCACTTAGGAAATTCCAAGGGTTTTAGGAGCTCTGTGCCAGAAATGGAAACCAGAAAGTACAGATTTCTTATTAGAAATCACAATATCATAGACAGGAACAGGTAATTCACTGAAGAAAAATAAGCAATCCACATACATAATGATCCCATCCTCAGCAGTAACGAAAGAAACTCAAATTAAAATGAGACTTCTTGGGCGCCTGGGTGGCTCAGTTGGTTAAGCGACTGCCTTCGGCTCAGGTCATGATCCTGGAGTCCCAGGATCGAGTCCCGCATCGGGCTCCCTGCTCGGCAGGGAGTCTGCTTCTTCCTCTGACCCTCCCCCCTCTCATGCTCTCTGTCTCTCATTCTCTCTGTCTCAAGTAAATAAATAAAATCTTTAAAAAAAAATAAATAAATAAAAAATAAATAAAATGAGACTTCTTCATGCATCTGATTATCTTAAATGTAAAAGATTGATAGTATCAGTGAAGGGTAGAAGGATGGGGAAACAGAAACTTTATTCAGCTAATGGTATGAGCATAAACTGGTAGAGCCTTATGGAATATCTTCAAAATTCCAATTCTAGAAATTGATGCCAAATACATGCTTGCAATAAACATCAATATACTACAATGTTTATTTCAGCATTGGTTGTAATACTAAAAAGTTGGAAATAGCTTAAATGTCTGTTATGTAATGATAACAGCCTTACAGTGGAACACCAGGCAATCATAATGAGAAGGAGGTGCCTCTGTATGTATTAACATAAAAAGATCTTTAACATAGATTAACAAATGTACAAAGCAAATTGCAGTAATTATGATCATATTTTTGTAAACCAAGGGATCCATGATTTTATCGTAGTTGCATAAATATGTACATTAGATGACCCCATGGAAGAGCCGACATTTCATGCCTTCAAAATGCTTAGAACTGAAGGAAACCTTAAAAGTCATTTAATTTTGTGGTTTCCAAATACAAGTTTATATTCTGATTGCATCAGAAGCACCAGGGAAACTTTATTTAAGTATGGATTACTGGTCCCCATTTTCCAGAGATTCTGATTCGGAGTTTCTGGGTGAGGCTAAGAAACCTATATTGTTTATAATTTTTTTTAATGTTTTTTTTTATTTATTCATGAAAGTCAGAGAGAGAGAGAGAGAGGCAGAGGGAGAAGCAGGCTCCCCGCCTAGCAGGGAGCCCAATGCGGGACTCGATCCCAGAACCCTGGGATCATGACCTGAGCCGAAGGCAGACGCTTAACCATCTGAGCCACCCTGGCGCCCCGAAACCTATATTGTTTAAACAATCTTCATGACTGATACCCAGCCAGGCATAAAAACCATTTAGTTCAACCTCCTACCCAAAGCAATAATCTCTAGGAGACTTGATCCAGATCCCTTCAGCAATAGACATTCATACACTTATGAGAACATTCTAGAAAGAAGATTTCATGTTTCATTGATCCGATGTAGTGGGACTCCCTTGCCCCTGAAAGATCTAGGTAAAATTGGTTCAACACTAACTATTTCATATCATGTTGAAGTTCAAGACATTTTCAAATTTCAGAGAAAGGCAGAGGAGGATGGGGGTGATGGGGCTAGGTGGCTATATTGTGATGGAGGGTAGAAGCACCGCCTCAGGCTCTGGGCTCCTGTGTTTTCACACACTACCTCAGTCTGGCACCACTCTACCTATACAAGCATTGAGTTTGGGAGACGGGACACTGGGCAGCATTCATAAGACAGCCAACCACTGAAAAAACACCTGACTCACTACTTTTCCTCCCCACCTTAGCTCCAGTCAGTAGACTTCAGATTCTTTTCCCCCAAAGTTTTCCCCACAGATGCTCCCCAGGCTCAACCCTCACCTCATTCAGTTTTCTGCTTAAATGTCATCTTCTCAGAAAGACCTCCCCTGACCACTCAATCACTCAACCGCTTTGTTTTTCCTCGTGGCACTTCCTGTGAGCTGACATACTGTATATTTATTTGTGGGTTAGTCTATTGTCCATCTCCCCATTAGAATCTGTCCCCCGTGAGAGTAGGAATGCTGTCCGTCTGCTTTATTCACTGCCCTTTCTCCAGTAGCTATGTAACAGCACCTAGCCCAGAGGTTTGAGCACTAAAAAACATGGATGTATATATATATGGATGGATGGATGGATGGATGGATGGATGGATGGATGGATGGATGGAAGAATGGATGGATGGAGAGATGTTTCAGTTCTCCCAAATCCATTCCATCCTCCCCAGATCTGCTTCTATGCCCCTTCTCCTAGCTTCCCACTTCTTGCTGGCTTCCCTCTTTTCCCCTCTTCCTTTTCTACTCACACTTACCTCTCAGGAACACAACAAATTCCTCTTCTTGCCTCTCTGTCTCTCTTTTTTTAAGATAGACTTTATTTTTTAAAAGCAGTTTTAAGTTCACAGGAAAATGGAGCTGAAGATAGAGACTTTCCCCAAACCCCCGTCCCAACATGTATAGTCTCCCACATTATCAGCATCACTTTCTCCTTGCGTCTTGATAGAAGTTTCCCTCACCTCTTCTAATCCTTTAAAATCTGACATTTTTGCTCCAGGAATCTCTCCAACACAAATTAGACTTATCAAGACATTTCCCCCATGATAGACAAGCTTCTCCATGAAAGAAATTCTGTACCACAGATAAAGAAATGATGTTGTGGGGCGCCTGGGTGGCTCAGTCGTTGGGCGTCTGCCTTCAGCTCAGGTCGTGGTCCCAGGGTCCTGGGATCAAGCCCCGCGTCGGGCTCCCTGCTCAGCGGGAAGCCTGCTTCTCCCTCTCCCACTCCCCCTGCTTGTGTGCCCTCTCTCTCTGTCAAATAAATAAATAAAATCTTAAAAAAAAAAAAAGAAATGATGTTTGTATTTATTTAAAACCCCTCTCTCCATAACTGCCACTTGGTGGCCTTAGTTTGCCCCTCAGAAGCAAAAGGAAACATGTCTGTGGTCTCTTTCACGTGGCCACCTTGGCTGAAGATGCTTCTTCTGGCTAAGTTCCATGATTCCCAGTTCCTGGTTCTATATCCTATGGTTCCTTGGAGAAAAGTTCTGGAAACCGTGCTACATATTCTCCTGATGCCCTTTGCCTGGAGTCCATCCAGCTTCCAATGCCCTTCTTAGACTGCAGCATGCACACCTGAACACACTCCAGATAAAGCTCAGCTGATCCAAAGAACAATGGGGTTATTACTTTCAAAATTGCGGCTCTGATATTCCTTTAGTTTATTGCCTGACTAGGAGCCAAAAATGTGCCTCTCCTTTCCCTGACCTTAGTTCCAGGTGGTTGAGATTTTATCAACATGCATATTTCTGTCACAGGTGAGACAATGGGTCAGATAAAGGTGTAGAGATCATTCTTCTCTCTCAGCTTACCATATCCCCAGTTCTAACACCAGCTCTCAAATACGGCCTTCTGGGAAATTCAGGCTTTCTTTTCCAGATCCAGCACTATCTATTCCTCTAGACATAGTGCTTTGGAGGAAGCTAAAATTCCAGAAGAATCTTCTGAACGATTAAACTCCCCAAATGAGAACTTTGCTAAGAACAAACATCAAATGTGCTAGCTGTTGTTTTTAATAATTCAATCAGGTAAATATATTATTAACCTTCAAAAATAACCTCTCTTGGAGTCAGTCTCCCTTCTCCAAACTTCCAGGCAAGTTTGAAATACCTAAATTTAGGCATTAACTTTGTTTAGGATCCATTGTAGACAACTAGTGTAGCTTTTTTTTTTTTTTTAAGGATTTTATTTATTGGGACGCCTGGGTGGCTCAGTCGGTTAAGTGGCTGCCTTCAGCTCAGGTCATGATCCCAGTGCCCTGGGATCGAGTCCCTCATCGGGCTCCTTGCTCGGCGGGGAGCCTGCTTCTCCCTCTGCCTGCAGCTCCCCCTGCTTGTACTCTCGCTCACTCTCTCTCGCCCACGCTCTAAAGAATAAATAAATAAAATCTTAAAAAAAAAAAAGATTTTATTTATTTATTTGACAGAGGGATAGTGACAGCAGGAACACAAGCAGGGTGAGTGGGAAAGGGAGAAGTAGGCTTCCCGCTGAGCAGGGAGCCCGATGCAGGGCTGGATCCCAGGACCCTGGGATCATGACCTGAGCCAAAGGCAGACGCTTAACAACTGAGCCACCCAGGCACCCCTAGTGTAGTTCATTTAAATGGACATCTGTGAAGGCTATGTAGAGCAGGAATCTGGACTCAGATCTTTCTGGAACATGATTTCTATAATGGATACAAACTGGAGTGGCTTCTGGCTCAGCACCTTCCTGGCTGCCCACTCGAACCTGGCCAATGCTGACTGATCCAAGAGTAGAAGACACTGACCCAGACTGAGAGAATTTGAATGGAATACAGAGGCAGGTAGATTTGAGTCATCTAATGCCAATACCACGGAGGAGTTCAGGAACTCCTCCCGCTGCCCTGGTCCTGCCTTTCCCCCAAGTTCTGCTCTACTATTCCGAATCCTTCCTGTCCATCTGTTTTTCATTATGTTGGCCAGAATTCAACATTAATTGGTATTAAATTGGAGAGGTGTCTCCAGAGTTATTGTCATAGGAATCTGTCACTAGCCCTGTGCTCCCTGTTATTTTGATCAGAGCCTTAAATCATACCTTACTGTGCTGTGCTTTACATGGAGCCTGGGTTCTGCATTTCTAAAGGCTTCCAGGCCGTGTGTCTGCTGCTGGAGCACAGACTACACTTCCAGTAGTGGGGACTTGAATACATACAAGTGGTGGTTATTAAATCTGCAGAGACCCCAAAGCTTAAGGCAAATGCTAATATAGAATAACCAAATCCAGACATTTGTACCCTAAGTTGAGGTCAGTATAGAACAGGCAGGACTCTTAGTAATAGCCAACACAGGTGCCGAATATGTGCTTCTATATTTTCGATGGAGCATCCCATCAACCCGTGAGATGCACGTTATTATATATATATATAATTTTTATTATTATCTTATGTTAATCACCATACATTACATCATTAGTTTTTGATGTAGTGTTCCATGATTCATTGTTTGCATATAACACCCGAGATGCATGTTATTATTATCCCCATTTTAGAGAAGAGTCAAGTGAGGCCTAGTAGTTGCCCAAGGCCACATTGCTACTGAGAGGTGGAGGCCAGGAGGAACCCACGCTGTCAGATTCCAGAGCCCCACTCTGAGCACACGCAGTGTCTTTCTCAACCGAAGGGCTGCATGCTTGAGCATGCTCAACACAATGTGGGAAGCTCCTCTGCCTCAGGGAGGAAGTTGGATTAGATAACCTCCAGCCTCCTGCCTATGTCGCACCTAATCAAGAATCTGGACTTTCCAAGCCAAAACTTCTGTTTTTCTTTCCTTGTGTCCTATCCCAACTTCTGACACTGAAATGGAGAAAATAATGAACCCTCACAGAGAAATGTGGGACTTAGGAGGAGAGAATGGAGATCTGGAGGTTACCTGCACAGAGGTGCTTCATCAGGCAAGACTTCTAGCAACTCTGACCCACTCTTCTTGTGAGGTGATAAGCCACCTTTCACACCTATTAGAGTTCTCCAGGGAAACAAGATCAATACAGTGTGTGTAATTATATATATATATAGAGAGAGAGAGAGACAGAGAGAGAGAGATTTATTGTAAGAAATTGACTCACTTGTTTATGGAAACTGACAAATCTCAACATCTGCAGTTGTCAAGCTGGAGACCCAATGATGTAGTTCTAGTTCAAGGACTGGTAGGCGGGAGCCTTCACAGGAAGAATCAATGTTTCCGTTGAGCCTAAGGACAGGATAAAAAGAAAAGATCAGACAAAATCAGAGAGGGAGACAAACCATAAGAAACCCTTAACTCTAGGAAACAAACTGAGGGTTGCTGGAGGGGAGGGTTAAGGAGGACACTTGATGTAATGAGCATTGAGTGTTATATGCAGCTGATGAATCACCAAACTCTACCTTTGAAACTAATAATACACTATATGTTAATTAATTAAATTTAAATTTTAAAAAAATGTCCCATGTTGAAGGCAAGCAGGTTGGAGGAGTTCCCTCTTATTCAGGGGAAGATTAGCCTTTTGTTCTATTTAAGCCTTCAGTGGGTTGGATGATGCCCATCTACACCAGGGTGGGCAATCTGCTTTACTCAGTCTATGAATTTAAATGTTAAACTCATCCAAATACACCCTCCCAGAAACACCCAAAATAACTTTTGACCAAATATCTGGGCACTGGTTGGCAGAGCCAAACTGATGCATAAAATTCACCCATCTCCCAAACTTTCTCCCATAGATCTCTCTGACTGATTCTCCCATCCCTGGGCCTGGGCTAGACTGCAGATTTCACTTGGGGCAGCCCTTACTTGACACAGGCAAAGGATTGGGCTGCCCCCTATCCCAATCTTGTGAAAATGCAAATCCAAATAAGCTTTCAATCAGTAAACTCAGACCCCTCAGTCAAGGATATTTTTGTTTTCACTTCCTTAGAGTTAAAGGGATTATCTAGAAGACATCTAGGTGACCCTTCTAGCTTTGAAGTCTAAACATTTATGATTTCCTGGTGGGAGGGGGGGATGTCAGTCTTTTGGAAATCATTTTGATGAGCTCACCTCTGTGTCGTCATAAGGAGCTTTGAATCTGTGGAAAGGGACTGTGCATGTTCACAGAGTCATTCACTTGGGGTAACTTGAAAAACAGGTTGAAATAAAAGTGTAAATAAACAGTAAATAAATAAGTAAATAACCTCCCCTACACACACACACACACACACAAACCGTTCGGAGAAGTGAGTTTTCTTAGATGGCACTGAAATGGTATCTGAAACCAAAAGGAAAATTTTATGTAGTAAGGCAGAGAAATCATTTTATAGTAACTATTGTTAACAAAGTTTAGTGAGGAATATTTAAGTAACAAGAGTAACAAATGAGTCACCATATCTTTATTCTTTTATGATTGCAGAATGCCAGCAGTGAGCTTTGTACCAGAAAACTGTGTAATCGCTTTTCTCAAGCAGAGAATTTATAACATTATCTGGCAGAAAAGGCAGAGATAGAGAGGACTATCTATGGAATTCTGCTGCATGCACTGAGCTTACTCATTATTATGGGCTGATCTGTTTGCAAAGAAGTCCCATGTAATTACTATCTCCACTTTGTGATCCTTCCCCTTTGTGGAATTGTCAGGCCCCCACCAGGCCAAAGGAAGTGAACATACAGGCAGGGCAGGAAGCTGCCAGAACCGGGTTCTTTCCATTCCAAGTCAGCCAACACCATGACTTAAGTCAAACTGTAAGGATGCTGATGCTGTAAATACCTGCCTCCGCGATACTCCATGGGTACCAGGCCCACACCAAGGCTGGCTGTAGGAGCACTGCAGGCACTGAGCAACTTTTCAAGAATGGAGTCCAGAGTTGGTGGTTCAAAGACCTTCCACTGCCATTAAGATAAAAACCAGGGGTGCCTGGGTGGCTCAGTCGGTTAAGTATCTGACGCTTGATTTGGGCTCAGGTCATGATCTCACGGTCATGAAATCGAGCCCGGTCTCGGGCATGTGCTCAGCATGGAGTCTGTCTGAGATTCTCCCCCTCTGCCCCTCCCCCTGCTGGAGCACTCTCGCTCTCAAATAAATAAATAAACAAAATCTTTAAAAAAAAAAGCCAAACGATAAAAACCAAGGCCTCCTCCACCACTGGTCAACTTCCTGACCCAGGATGTGCCACACTCCCTTCCCGTCACAGAGCTTCCTCCTATGCTGCTCGTCCCAATGGGATACTTTCCCCTCTCCTCCTTCTTTAGACATCATGGCCAATTTTGCCCTTACACATTCTCACAGCATCTCATTCCTGTCTGTAGCTCTTGTCCCAGCTGCTGTTTCACATGTTGGTGTCCCGTGTAAATTGCAGGCTTTATAAGTGCAGGACCTCACCTGGTTTTGAT
Organism: Mirounga leonina; assembly: GCF_011800145.1. Classification (NCBI taxonomy): domain Eukaryota; kingdom Metazoa; phylum Chordata; class Mammalia; order Carnivora; family Phocidae; genus Mirounga; species Mirounga leonina. The sequence continues at coordinate 46,645,378 of NW_023270426.1, read as the reverse complement.
CACCTGGGTCCCCAGCGTATGGCACATTGTTGGTGTTCCATTACAAGTGTTTATTGAATGGATGACTGAAAGGATGAATGGCAAATGGGGAGAAGGTTGTGACCTCAAGGAACTCAGGCAGCGTAAGATCATCATGAGGTAGCTCTGAACCCTGTGGCTTTGTCCTCTGTATATATACTGTCTTAGTCTTTGTTCAGGCTGCTATCACCAATAACCATGGACTGAGGGGCTTATAAACAGCTGAAACATCTTGTTCACGGTTCTGGAGTCCAGAAGCCCGAGATCAGGATGCAGCGTGGCCAGGTTCTGGTGAGGAACTCTTCTGGGCTACAGACTGCTGACTTCTTGTGTCCTCACATGGCAGAAGGGGCTAGGGAGCTCTCTGGGGTCAAATCCCAATCATGATGACTCCCCCCTCATGACCTAATTACTTCTTAAATGCCCAACCTCCTAATACCATCTCCTTGCGAGTTAGGATTCCAACATACGATTTTGTGGGGGACCACAGCATACAGTAATTATGGAAGTGGAGCAAAGAGAGGAGTGGCATACACTACAGATTAGAAGCTCAGCCCTCAGGTCAGACACTCCTGGTTTGAAATGTAGTTTTGTCCCTTGCTAATGGTACAAACATGGGCAATTACTTTAACTCTGCTTCCTCAGTCTTCTCATGTGTAAAATGAGGCTGATTCTGGTGCCCAGCCCTACCACCTGTAGGACCATATGATAATGCAGGAACGTGTTTGGCACATAGTAAGTGCTCGATCAATGCCAGTTGGTGTTACTAGTATAGCAAAGACCTCAAATCCTCAAACCCCACCTCCTCCTTGAGCACTATAAATTGTGTAGATACAGGAACGTTAACTTGGCAGCCCGGAGATATTTAAGCATGGTCTGATAGCTTATCATAAGGGCTTTTTTTTTTTGGCATCAATAATGGGAGTTAGGAGTGAGATAAAAGAAAGAAAACTATTTTTACCAAGTTGTCACATGAAAAGGACATTTGAACTTGGGTTAAAAAGCAAAGAAGAGGGCGCCTGGGTGGCTCAGTCGTTAAGCGGCTGCCTTCGGCTTGGGTCATGGTCCCAGGGTCCTGGGATCGAGCCCCACATCGGGCTCCCTGCTCTGCAGGAAGCCTGCTTCTCCCTCTCCCAGTCCCCCTGCTTGTGTTCCTGCTCTCGCTGTCTCTGTCTCTGTCAAATAAATAAATAAAATCTTAAAAAAAAAAAAAAAAAAGCAAAGAAAATGGGCGCCTGGGTGTCTCAGTTGGTTGGGTGTCCGACTCTTAGTTTTCGCTCAGGTCATGACTTCAGGGTCCTGGGATTGAGCCCCGCGTTGGGTTCTGCACTCAGCGGGGACTATGCTTCAGATTCTTTCCTTCTCCCTCTGCCCCTCCCCACCGACTCTCTCTAAAATAAATAAATAAATCTTAAAAAAAAAAAAAAAGGAAAGAAGATCTGTTCACATCTCCAAAATAAACTTTCAGGATAGAAATATGGCATGCCCAGGACATAAGAGCCATTGGGACACCCCTACTCCACTCCTTCCACTGCTCATTTCCCTGAGGATCTTAGCCCGTGAGGAAGCTGAGACGCAGGCCACCTCCCCACTTCTGGCTTGCTAAGTGGGTCTTGCTCCCCATTAAGGAGCGCTCCCAGAGGGATAGTCAGTTCAGCTCAAGTCCAGTGCTGGGTTCTTGACGCCATCCCTCAACTCTGATTTAATCTCCATTTGGGCCTAGTTTTAGCCCAAGCTGCTCTAGCTGTGAAGACCGTTGGGGGTTCTCATTCACTCCTGGCTGATAAGTGGGCTGCTGAAAATCTACTTTTGTCCAGATATCTCTAGATTGGTTTCATTTGGGGCCTCGAATGGTTTGGTTGCTAATTTTCTTCCCTTTGCATTGGTAGGAGGGGCTGTCCTGAATGCACCCAACAAAAGACATAGAGGTCATTCATTCTGGTGAACAGGCAGCATTCCAGCCACCTTATCTGTACAAGTATAAGCAGAATTGACAGGATAGCCAAAGACTCTCGAATGAAAAAAATAACCAAATTACTGGGATAGATCCAGAATGCTGACTTGCCCCAAAATATGTCCCCTATCTGGTTCATGCAGAAATGCAAATATTCCAAGAAAGAAAAGTACTTAATCGTATAAAAACTGACATTTGTTGAGCAGTTCCCTTGTGTCGGGCACTGGGTTCAGAGCTTTACACAAATCATCTCATATAACCTTCCCAAGAGACTCATGATTCTCATCGTTTTACAGATAAGGAGAAAGAAGCTCAAAATGCTTAAATATGTGTGCTAAAGGCAGAGTCAAACAGCCTGGCCTCGAAGTCCATCCTCTTTACTACCACTCTGAACAATCTCCCCAGTGGCCCCAGGTGGGGAAGGTGGGCAGACTAGGCTAGATCATGAAGGTCCTTTGGTGACAAATTAGTTTCCAGTTTTTCCAGCAGGCCATGGAAAGCTACTAGAAAAGTCTAGCCAGGACCCTGAACTGGTCTGTTGTGCACCTTAGAACTCTGATAGCAGCGGTGTGAAGGCTGAGGTGGAGGTGGGAGTCTGAGACAAGAGGCCATTAGGCTGTCGTAGTGACAAGGAGAGGGAAGTGAAGCTCTCAATGGGGCCGAAGGGGTTTAGGATAGACCCTGTCTAATGTTCTGCTTTAATCACTTTATTCTGAGTCTGGAATTTCTGTGATGGACTCAAACCAGAGAACAAATTAGTGTTTTTGCAAAGAATCCACCAAGCCTATATTAAAATTGTCATATCCTGGGGCGCCTGGGTGGCTCAGTCATTAAGTGTCTGCCTTCGGCTCAGGTCATGATCCCAAGGTCCTGGGATCGAGCCCCGCACTGGGCTCCCTGCTCGGCGGGGAGTCTGCTTCTCCCTCTCCCACTCCCCCTGCTTGTGCTCCCTCTCTCGTTGTGTCTCTCTCTGTCAAATAAATAAATAAAATCTTTAAAAAAAAAAATTGTCATATCCTCCCAAATTTTCTGAGAATTCCAGGGTCAAGGGCCTGTACGTCTCTTCTCTCAGCAAATCTTGACACATAAATAGCGTGGCAGCTTCTTGTTACTGATCGAGATCCTGCACTTACTTTTCTTTATCTAAATGAATTCTTCCAACTATATTCTCCTATTTAATTTTGTCTTTTTTTTTTTTTAAGATTTTATTTATTTATTTGACAGAGAGAGACACAGCGAGAGAGGGAACACAAGCAGGGGGAGTGGGAGAGGGAGAAGCAGGCTTCCCACTGAGCAGGGAGCCCGATGCGGGGCTCGATCCTAGAACCCTGGGATCATGACCTGAGCTGAAGGCAGACGCTTAACAACTGAGCCACCCAGGCACCCCTTTAATTTTGTCTTTAAGTGTGTTACACTTAAAGCAGGGGAGGGGCAGAGAGAGAGTCCTCAAGCAGACTCCCTGCTGAGCATGGAGCCTGAACCCAGGACCCTGAGATTAGGACTTGAGCCAAAATCAAGAGTCAGACACTCAACTGACAGAGCCACCCAGGTGCCCCAACTATGCACACACTTGATTTTTACATAGTTGGCAATTATTTTCCATTTCAAATTTTATTCTTTTTTTCGTATAAAATATCATAGCATCTTTTATGTTATTACTTGGGCTTCATAAGCAATGGTGTGGCAACTCTAGGGAGATGTGAGCTCAGAGCTCACCTGACGGTAAACCCTTCTTCCTAACTCTGTGTTCTTGAAATCAGTCATCATGAGAATATGTAAACCATGAAAATCAGCAAACGTTACGAATCAGAGCTGTTTTTACTCAAGGAGCAGGTTATTAGACATGTAGCTGCACATCACTGTTTATAACCATCATTTTTAATGGTCACCTACTAGCCCTTTTAGTAAATATATGACAGCAATTCTATGATACTTATTACGTGCCAGGTACTCAGTACTTTACTCACGTTAGCGCATCTAATCCTACAATGGACTCCATGAGGTAGGTGCTATTACGATCCACATTTTACAGATGAAGAAACCAAGGCAGGAAGTGTTAACAAATTGCCCAGTGACCCACAGATGATAAGTGGTAGCAAGCACGAGACCTGGGATTTGAACTCAGGTAGTCCTACTGCAGGATCCTAGCTTCCACCTTCTTCTGCTGCTTTGTGCCTCTACTCCAGCCCACAAGTGGGCAACCACCCTCTGAGGCCAGTGCCACTGCTCCTGGCATCATTCAGTGAGGAGGCAGGACTGCAACTCCAGCATTCCTCTGCCTTCTCCCTGCAGCCTTGGGGAGCCCAGCCCCACCATAGTTTAGATTACCCTTTTGGAACAGGGCTCTGCTCTCCAACAGAGCAAATGCATAGCCTGCTCTGCCAGCTTCTTACTGGCAGGCATCACCTTCCTTGAGTCACTTTCTAAGTTGAGGTGGGTTTTGGGGGGATGGGGGCACACCCCAAACTGCAAGAACCATTATGACCTTAGGGGCCAAGTGAGTTTTGTATTTTATCAGGAGCAAGTCCATGGGTGACTTCTTTCTCCTGCTCTGGGTGTTTGCCATGTTTTAAGTTTCTGCTGGGCACTTGGGAGTACCAGGCAGCATTCTATTTCTGGTGTAGCTGCTGAGTTGCTGAGTGATAACAGGCCAAGTCATCTGACCTCGGCAATGATCCTTTTATAGAATAAGGGCATCATGAGACCTGAGTGTTTTCAGGACACTGAGAAGCTCTTGCAGGCAAGATGCTGTGTGTGCTCTTTAGCTGCCAGCACCCATCTCCCAGGACCCAGCATTCTCCTCCATTGGGGCTGGGAGCCCCAGGGTGCCCAGTTCAGTCTTCTTAAATCCATGTGATAAGTGGGAGATGCAGCAGTGGGGCGGCCACTTAAATGTCCCTAAAGCTTCTCAGCCCAGCTTTGGATAAGGGGCTCACATGAAGCCAGGAATAAACCATTTCACCAAGAACCAGGAGAGAAGGAATATTGTCTTAGAAGATGTGGGAGTTTGATGATCATACGACTAAAATCATCCCTAAAACAGGAAAAGTTTATATCCCCTACATGCAAAGCTTTGCAACACCATAGGGATTCAATCAATATTTATTGATTATATGTCATTGTCACTCTAAGACCAAGGGGATCTGTAAACATCTAGGCTATGTCCAGTTTTGGATTTTCCCTGATCTTCCAAATTCTCTAACCTATTAAGTAACAACTAGGGATCCAACCAGAATTAGAAAACAATCAGCAGCAAATCTCTGGCCCTTTTCTGACAGTGCTTTTGAGGAAGGTCAAAATGTGTAAATTCATGAGAGAGAGAGAGAGATTGAGCGAGAGAGAATCAGAGAGAGAGAAGGAATGGAAAGAAAAACAATCTGGAAGGATTTGGAAGAATCATCCCCAATGATTCCCTCACAGGATTCCCTGGCCTCTCTATGTGCAGATTCTCTTCAGTGCCTTTGATCCAAGGGAAAGAAAGAACCAGCTGCTTCTGCAACTCCAGATTAGTCCCCAGAATTGGAGGACTGAGACACATGTCCCCACCCAGGGAAAAGTTGGGGAGAAACAGGGTTTATGGAGTGAGAGGCAGCTCTGCTAACCTTCCTTGTGGAAACTGTCAACCAAAAAAAGCTTTGTATTTGCCATTTCTTTTTCAATGAATGACTTAAAATAAAGACCAAACCCGAGCTCCCCTACAGTGCTGTGATGGATTTCACAACTGTTCGTGTAAACTCCGCCATCTTGTTCTCCTCACTTGGGCCCAGGCTCTCAGTCCTCACAACATGTCCACCAAGTGATCCTCCCAGGCTGTGGATGGCTGGCACATGGCTAGCTCTCACTAGAGGGCCCCGAGCAGAGTCCCAGGTCATCGATTAGTAGTAATTGGCAGGACCAATATTTGACTACAGCTAATGGCTTGAGGTCTTCGGGACTCGGTAACTGACTCATACTCACCCTGCCCTCTGCCCTCTAGCAGGCCTGTTTTTGTGTTTGATGCCAGTAATTCTACAACCCATCCTGACAGCACATCTTACCGTTGCCCTGTGCGTTTTAATAGCACACTAGGTTTTCTTCCAAACCACTGGCAGTCTTCTTCCTCCACAGCATTGTAGATCTTGCTATGATTTAATTCAACTGAGAACCACTGGCTCCAGGCTTGGCCCAGTGAAGTGACCCATCTAACCTCTTAAACCTAAGGGAATTTTTACTTAAGGCTGCAAGGCATAGACAAATCAGAAGAAGTATAATCTTTCAACTGCTCCTGGAGCAGGCAGGGAAGCATCAGAAGCATTTTGAAGGAATGCAGTTCTTTTATGAGGAGGACATGTGATGAACCTAATGTATTAATTGTGTATCCAGCAGGTCAACAGGTCAATGCATCTCCATTAGCTGGGGGGTCTAAGCTTGGCGTCAGAGCATACCGTTCTCATTGGATGTGATGATTTCCTCCTTTCTTATTCCCCTTTGGACCAGAGAATATTATTATCTGGAGGTGGAATCCTCTCTCCACTTGCTCTTTGTTCTGTAAGGTTTCAGTCTACTACTGTGGCATTTATACATTTTTTACCACAATTCAGAGTAGGAAGTGCATTATTCATGGCAACTCGGGTACGCACGTGCGCACACACACAAAATAGAAGTATTAAAACTGCATCTTGATACTTCCAATTTGATTCTATTTCTCCTCCTCCTCCTTTTTTTTCTTTTTAATATTAGTCAAAGCCACTAAATAAATTTTGTGACTTAAAATGAATCACCACTCACGTCTTGAAAAACACTAGTCAAGCACACACTGGGTCTATGCTGTCTACCCCCACTCGTTCTCTGTGATGCTGTCACTTATTTTTTTACAGATTTTTACATTTGTTAATTACTTGAAAATATTTTACCTTGTCAATTATTTATGTATACCTTTAAAAATTCCTCAGAAGTTCCTCCAAAACATCTCAATATTTGATTGTATCTCTGCCACTTCATTTCCTTTCTCTCCTCAGATGCCATTACTATAGAGGAGACACTCTGAAACGATATACATCCAAATGCTAACAGATTCTCTGTGGATGGTGAAGTGATAAGTAATTTTTTAAAAGTCTATATTTTGTATTACCTACATATTATTTGTATAAAAATAGTGCAAGTATTTAAAATAATCATTGCTATATTTAATTAAGAGATTAGTTGCTAGGGGCGCCTGGGTGGCTCAGTTGGTTGAGCATCCAACTCTTATTTTCTGCCCAGGTCATGATCTCAGGGTCATGAGATCGAGCCCTATATCCAGGTCTACACTCAGTGCAGAGTTTGCTTGGGATTCTCTCTCTCCCTCTGCCTCTCCCCCTGCTTGCACTCTCTTTCTCTCTCTCTCAAATAAATAAATCTTTAAAAAGAGAGAGAGAGAGATTAGCTCCTAGAGCTTTCAAAAATGCTGGTAAATGCTAGTCAGAGTTTCATTAATTTTTTTCCTTTTTTTAAAGTCATTCAAAAAGCAGTTTACAAATAGAACCCAATTAACAACCTTTGAACGATATTATTGTTTTGTATGTTTCCTTTACCATCCTTTTCTTCTACTTTCTTTGATTCTCTTAAATCCTTTGATTCTCTTAAAATGTGTATGTAAATATATTTTTTATCTGTTCACTCGTGTTAGTCGTTGAGAATCAGTTCTTCAGCTGGCTGACAAATGGTAGGAAACTATTGCTCTTAAGTCTTACATTTAGGTGACATAGCATTTCTGTTTTCCCTGGGGATTTGTAATTCAACAATGTTGTCAAGCCTCAAAAATATTAAATTATGTTTGTGTTTATTCTTTGTCAGATCTAGCCTAATTTGCTGATTATTAGTTTCACATTAGCAGTAATGTTTTTTTAATTGAGTATGACCTATGTGGACTTTGTGTTCCACTTAACTGTTACTCATTTCAATTTTTAGAGAACAATTGGTTATTATATATATATATATTTCCTTACCATTTGAGGAAGTTATATTTGCTCAGCACCTCTGTCAAAATAAAGGCATGAACTACAACCCCTGAAGAATTATCAGATCAAGTTAAATTGCCAACCTGCAAACATACCCACTTAATATCCTTTCTGACCCTGCCGTGGGAGCAAGGACACGGACCAAGGAAGGAAAGGAGTAGGTGATACCAGCCAGTCACCTTGCTGAGCTGGTATGCCAAGTCTTCCTTTGTCACTCCCTTTCAATATTGAGCACATTCTTCTTGCCTTTCCAACCCTTTGAGGCTCTCTGTACTCGAGTCCTAGTTGCAAAGGCAGTTCACTGAGCCCGCAGAGAGCCAGCCAACTAAAATCATCGTATGCCCCGTTTTTGACCACCTCGGAATTTATCAATTGGAATCTTAAACTAAATAATAAACTAAAGAATATTAAATATTAAACTAAAGAATATTAAATATAAAGCTAAATAATAAACTAAACTTAGTTTATTAGTCTAAAATTTAGGGGCGCCTGGGTGGCTTAGTCAGCTAAGCATCTGCCTTCGGCTCAGGTCATGATCCCAGGGTCCTGGGTTGGAGTCCTGCATTGGGCTCCCTGCTCAGCGGGGAGTCTGCCCCTCCCTCTGCTCCTGCTCTCTCTCTCTCTCCCCCACCAAATAAATAAAATAATTTTTTAGAAAAATAAACTCAGGGCGCCTGGGTGGCTCAGTTGGTTAAGCGACTGCCTTCGGCTCAGGTCAAGATCCTGGAGTCCCGGGATCGAGTCCCGCATCCGGCTCCCTGCTCAGCGGGGTGTCTGCTTCTCCCTCTGACCCTCTTCCCTCTCGTGCTCTCTGTCTCTCATTCTCTCTCTCAAATAAATAAATAAAATCTTTTAAAAAAAAAAAAGAAAAAGAAACTCAATTTAAACTAAGTTTAGTGATGGAAGCAGAACATGAATGAAGATTCTCCAAGTAGAATTTTAAAATAGGCAGAATTCTCCACTTTCTTAGACCCTCTCTGCCTTTGGCACCACTCTTCTGTGGCTAGGCACGCAGCGTGCTATTTCCTATGCCTCATCTCTCTATTTTTCTCTCCTCTGGTTCTCAAGCTTTCAATGCTACTTCCATCTCTCAAATATGCTTATGTCCAATTTCCATTCTCTCAGTAGTCACTTTATGTGAAGCAGATCTTGGGATCTGAGTTGACCACACACTTATGAGCTGTAAGTGTGCTGTCGGCATCTGTAAAAGTTTGTAGGAGTATACCATGCTTGGGTCTCACACAGCTGTCCTCCCCACGTACAAATTACCAATGCTGTATGGTCCTCCTCACAGCTAAACTATGACTTGAGAGAAGACCTGACCACCAAACCTGGGCTTTACTAGGCAACGGTTTTACAATATGGTAGACATGACAGCCTGTTTTGTATGTTGTTGAAAATTATTCAGTAGAGAAGAAAAAACTGATAATCTAGGAGAAAGGAGAACTTCTGGTGGGATGTCTTAAGAGAGAAGTAAAGAGATCTAGTGCACTTGTGGAAAGACTCAAAATATAGAAATGTTCAAGATGTGGAGTGATTTGGAGGATTTAGGAAACAGACAGAAAGGAAGCCTTCAGAATTTGCCAGTCACTGTCATTGCTCTCCTGATTATTTGGGGCCCATGTGCTGGCCAAAGTCCAGACCACAATCTACAAGACCATATTTAATGTGACTTCCCACGACTGTTACTTCTCTGAACTCCTGGGCTGTTATACAACCCCCCTTCCCCTCCACCTCTTCCTCTCTACTACAGCTACACTGGCCACCTTTCTGTTCCTTGCACATACCAGTCATGCTATTACCTCAGGGCCTTTGTACTTGCTGTTCCCTCTGGCTATTCTCCTCCTCCAAATAATTATATGGCTCACTTCTCACTTCCTTAAGGTCTCTACTCAAAAGTCACCATCTCAGTAAGATCTCCTTAGCCATCCTACCTAAAATTTCATACAGTCTACCTCCCCTGACCCTGCTATTCAGTACTTAATATCCCACTTAACTTCCTTTTTTCCCCCTTTGGCACAATTCACCCTAATTTACTTATTTTTTTATGCTCTTTATCTGTCTTCTGCACTGAAATGCAAGATCTAAGAAGGCAAGGATTTTTATTTTAGTTTCTACTGTTCCAAGTATCTTTAAAAAATACCAATTTTCAGCTCACACACATACACAGATGAGCAATTTTGATGATCTGCATCAAGCTTTTTTTAAAAAAAGATTTTATTTATTTATTTGAGAAGAGAGACAGAAGCACAAATGGGTGAGGGGCAGAGGAAGAAGCAGGCTCCCCATTGAGCAGGGAACCCAATGTGGGGCTCAATCCAGGGACTCTGGGATCATGACCTGAGCTGAAGGCAGACGCCCAAATGACTAAACCACCTAGGTGCCCCTATTCCAGGTATCTTGAACACTACCTGAGGGCACTCAATAAATATCTGCTGAATAAATAAATAAACCTTGCACCAAAGGAAAGCACAAGTGTAAAAAAGACCCAAAAAGCATCTTACAGAAAATGTTTAGAAAACTAAGCTAATAGCGACCAAGGAAAGCTTAATGTGTTGCCCTACTCAGGTTTTGGCAACATTATAGACTATGCTTTAAAAAGAGTGAGTGGTGGGATGCCTGGGTGGCTCAGTCTGTTAAGTGTCTGCCTTCAGCTCGGGCCATGATCCCAGGGTCCTGGGATCGAGCCCTGGTTCGGGCTCCTTGCTCAGCAGGGAGTCTGCTGCTCCCCCTGCTCGTGCTCTCTCTCTCTCTCTCTGACAAATAAATAAATGAAAAAATTTTTTAAAAAGAACTATTAAAAATAATATAATAAATAAATAAAATGAGTGAGTGATGACATTTGAAGTAGTCTAAAGGCCATTGGAAGACTGCTTCTAGAATAAGGGACTCCCTCAAATAATACAGCATTGGAGCTTCTATAACTCCATTGCTCTAGTTATTAAAACACATACTGTGTTCTTAAACTCATGTAATTAAGCACTTTTTTCCCCAAACACCTCTCATGTGCCCAGAACTGATTATCAGTTGTTGTCTCCTCTATTAGAAGTCCTGCTAGATGAACTGAAGGTCTCTATGTATTAGTTTCCTATGAAATAAGCATAAGAAATGTGGCACAATATGCCACCCCAAAATATGTCACCTTGGCACAAGAATTATTTTGACCCAAAGGCACCCCAAAAAACAGCAGTTGCAAGAAAGGCATCCTAATCTCTGCTTTTCCTCCCCAAGACAAATAAAAATTTCCACGTGGAAGACGTCCTCCCTGTACCAGGAAAGTAGCATTCTTATCATCAAGGATGGGAAGCTGAGATGGAGAGAATTCTCCACAGACAGACCTCATGAAAATAATTCTCTTCCTTCAGCCTCCCAATGTAGTCACTTCTCCACAACTGCCCGTTTGTACAATCTAATATTAAGACAGGTAGGTTTTGCCATTGCTTTGGGTCTTCATTTCCTTAGGAGGGCTCCCAAGTAACAAAACTTAAGTAAATTTGTATGCTTTTCTCCTGTTAGTCTCTCTTATGTGAGTGTAATTTTCAGGCCCAGACGAAAAAGAGGGTAGAGGCATTTGGCCTCCCCCACACATAATAGCAGTGCTTCCCCCAGAGTTGTCCTGGCACTTTGAAGGTGCACCACTCAGATCTCCTGTCAAGAAAGGACTTGCCCTTCAGCTATGAGGAGCCCAGAGAGCTGGCGACCTCCAGCTCCAGTGCCTTTGGGACCTGCCACATCATTTGAGATGAGGCCAGGATCTTCTTGTGCAGAGCCCAGCCAATGACAGGGTACAATGGAGTACTAGACCCTGGCCATTTCTGTCCAATATGGAACTCTCCTGAGCCCCCTCCACCACACCCCCCACCCCCTGCTGGCTTGGCCTAGAATTTATCAGCTTTTTTTTTTTTTTAAGATTTTTTATTTATTTATCTGAGAGAGAGAATGGGAGACAGAGAGCATGAGAGGGGGAGGATCAGAGGGAGAAGCAGACTCCCTGCCGAGCAGGGAGCCCGATGCGGGACTCGATCCCGGGACTCCAGGATCATGACCTGAGCCGAAGGCAGTTGCTTAACCAACTGAGCCACCCAGGCGCCCCGAATTTATCAGCTTTTATTGTGGCCTGAGCCTCTCCATTTCCTTTCATGCTTTTTATAGTTCACAGGTGTTACTCCCCAATAAACCAGTATCGGCTTATCAGAAGACTCAAAAGGACATAGTTATTCTGCAGTTATTCTGCAGATTAAAGAAGACACCTAGTGGAGTGCTGTAAATAACCCCAAAGAGTGAATAAACTGGTGAGGTTTAGGTGGAGGGGCCTAACTGCACACATTGGTATTAGCTTAGTTAGCTTTCTCTAAGTATGTCAGCACATCAGAGGGGCCCAGAGCCTATGTTGAAAGGAATACAGATTTTAGCCCTGTCTGTAAAACGAAAACACCAAAATATTTTATCTCCTTCTGGTAATTTGATTGACTAATTGGATGCTAAATTTTGAAATTCTGACAAGCATTAGCAAATTCCTCGGATGATTTCCAGTGCTTGAAGCAGGAATGAGTAATTCGAGATACGGCAATAATGCGGCTATCACCTAGACACCCATTATGGGAAAGGAAACCTCTATTCAGTGACTAAGAGCCTTCCCTCCAGGGGGCATGGAGGACACAGACTGGAGCACAGTGGGGCACAAGGGTCTGGAAGCAGTCTGACACCTGGCACTGTAGCCATATAGAATGTACTGGCATCTGGCACCTACCGGAACCCAGAAGGGTTGGCACATCGAAGCTCTGCTGGAGAGATGTTTGGTTTCATCAGCTACAGCTGATTTGCTCGTTCAGATTTCCACAGAGGATGGGGGGGAGGGGGGCAGAAATCAACTGAATTTGTTTTGTGGTGAAAGTTGTGCCGGGAAATGACTACTCTGGGTTCCCACCAGTAAGAGGGTTAATTAGATCATTATCCTGCTAGCTGGCATTTAGACAGTGGATGCCTTTAATCAACAAGGCAGTGTCCATAGCATTCAGCTGAAAACAGAGTTAAAAGGCTCTTTGCCCTACTCTCTGATAGTACCCCAGTCCAGGGTTGTTAACCTTCTACACCAACAGACCGGGTCAGCTTCAAAGGAACTTGCATTAGCTGCAGTTTCCTTCAGAGCCTGATCGGGAGTCATCGACTTTTGTCACCTCGATTCCTGTAGTATTGAAAGAGCTCCGTTGGTAAGAGCTGACTCAGGAACCCCAGGGAAGTTTCCTAGTAGCAATAGGGCACACCTTGTTTTCCGGGAGCACAGACAGCAAACGGACACGTGACAGCTATTAGTTACATGTTACTGATTTATATTTAATTAGACCTCATAGTAAGAGGCTATGCAGGGGCTTCCGGTGGTCTCCTTGAAGCAGTTGTGATCTATAAAGATTTCTTATCGATAGAAACAGGATTGTGTTAACCTCATTTTTCCAAAAGGCTGTTAGAAGAAAGGGCAGCAACAAAATGGTACACCAGACATGACGTGCTGTGATGTTTCTTGTGTGAGAAAAGTTTAAATGGTGGGGTCACTGGCTGGCACAGTTTCTGACCAGGATATTTAATGGCCAATTGCATAAATGATTCAGTGCTAAAAGGTAGAGAGTATTCCACTGCGTTCCTTTCCTATTGCTACTGTAACAAATTCCTACAAACTTAGTACCTTAAGCAACACAGATTTATTATGTTTCAGTTCTGGCTGCCCCAAATTTAAAATGGGTCTTATGGGATTAAAATTAAGGTGTCAGCAGGCCTTCGTTGTTTCTGGGGGATCTAGAAGAGCATCTGTTTTCCACCTTCTAAAGGCTTCCTGCAATCCTTGGCACATGGCCCCCAGCTAGCAATCCCATCACTCCAACCTCTGCTTCTGTTGCCAGTCTCCTCCTATGACTCTCCTGCCTACTTCTTCTGCTTGGAAGAACCCGTGCGGTTACACGGGGCCCACCAGATAACCCAGGATGATCTACATTGCAAGATCCTTAATTTAATTACATCTGCAAAGTCCCTTTGCCATATTCACAGGTTCCAGGAAAAAGGACATGGACATCTTTGGGGCACCATCGTCTGCTACCACCCCCATTAAGGGAATTGCTGCTTTTCTCTCTCAATATTAGAGTTTGGGCGTGGGGTTGGTTTTGTTGTTTTGTGGGGGGGGGGGTTGTTTTTGTTTTGGGGGGGTTTTGTTTGTTTTATTTTGTTTTTGTCATGGGAATAGAAAATAGCAATGTAGATATGGTCCCTCAGAGACCCAGAAGCCCATCTTCCATTGTCAAATGCAATTTATATTACTCAGGCAATGGCCATTTTAAAAGACTGTAAAGATAATGGCACCTCCTGGTTGCACAGATGGCCTCTTGGCAAATACTGAGAGAAGTGCAATAACAGTTTCATAGCAGAAAGGGGGGGTGCACATTGTGAGTTCTGCTTGGGGAGGAGATGGGGATATTGGAACTGTAAGACAGCCTCCAAGTAGAATTCTTGGCCTTAATGGCTCCTAAATTTCTAGACTTCTTGGAAAACCCCACTAGGGAAAAGTCAGCCAGCCCTGAAAAACAAGAACGTCCTCTTCCTAAACTGCTCTTCCCGTGGTGCAAAAGCTGAGGTGGGGTGCGGGCTCAGAGGGATGGGGCCAAAGTGAAAGAGCCTGAGCTTCAGAGTTAGAATGGGGTTCCAGTCTCCATTCTGCATGACCTGGAGCACCTTTCCGAATTTCTCTGAGCCTTATTATCCTTGTTTGAAAGAAAGTAATATCTACATCACAGAGCTGATGTAAAGATCAGAAACAGTGTGGGAAGCCTGGCTGGCTCAGTCAGTGGAGCATGTGACTCTCGATCTCAGGGTTGTGAGTTCGAGCCCCACACTGGGTGTGGAGATTACTTAAATAAATAAACAAACAAACAAACAGTTTAAAAAAGATCAGAAACAATGTATGTAAAGCTCATAGTATACTGGTTGGCTCATGGGAGATGCTCAAAAATAGCAAGCGCTAATTTATCATTATTATTATTATTATTATTAGAACAGGAAGTGAAGATTGGAGTCAATGGGTCTGCCAGAAAAATTTTAACTGGTTGGTATTTCTAACGTTGTTACAACCACCACCACTTGACCAAACCAGATGAGAGATCTTGAGGGCAAGAATGATAAAGAAAAACATCTGTCCCACTCCCTGTGCCCTCCCTACCCAGACACCCCTCTGGAAGAAGTCTAGCAAATACCTTCTTAGGCTCCACCAAAAAGAACTGAGCACGGAAATACCCCCAGCTCTGAAGATGTTAAACTGTAGCCAGTGGAAAAGCAATTTAGATGTTCAGATTACTGGCTGAATTACTTTAATTTTATTCTCTTCCAGAAAGTTGAGAGAAGCCCCATCTTCCCTCTTAGTGTTCAGAACCAGTTGATATGAGTCATAGGGATGATGCTCAAAACATCACTGCAATGCTGATGAAAGATCATGACTTTAGGTCTACAACTATGTGGGTTTACCATCAATTCACCCCAGTGGGGGCGCCTGGGTGGCTCAGTTGGCTAAGTGTCTGCCTTGGGCTCAGTCATGATCCCAGGGTCCTGGGATTGAGCCCCACATCAGCTGAGCAAGGAACCTGTTTCTCCCTCTCCCTCTGTCTACCACTCTGCCTACTTGCGCTCTCTCTGTCAAATAACTAAATAAAATCTTTAAAAAAAAAATTCACCCCAATGAAATGGACTTACCCACCAGTTACTCGCATAGCTGATCAAGTCAAGGACTCCCCAGGAGCTGGCCCTTTCTCCGGTCTGGCCAAAAGCAGATTAGAATGCCTGCATTCTGGGGACTTGCTCACTCCAAAATAAAATAACCTCAAAGAAGCTGATTGACTATACTTAGTTCCTTCTACCAAATTCACCAATCAGAAACCCCTTCTCTTCCCATGGGCAAGAATGAAGGAGAAACATGCCAGGAGAATTACTCTAGCAGGGACTCCTTTCTCTGCATCAAAACCTGAGGCCTGGATCACTAGCTCTGGGTGCAGCCAGCTGCCATATCATGAGTTCTTAAGCAGCCTTCCAGAGAGGTCCTGAAGGTGAGGAACTGAGGCTTCCCGCCAGCACCCAGCACTCACTTGCCAGGCTTTGGCATGAGTCACTTTGGAAGCTGATCCCTAGCCCCAGTCAAAGCTTCCAATACTGGAGCCTGTTGTGAATGACAGGGCTTGTCAGTTAGGCAGATCAGACCCCGTCTCATGAGAGCCAAACAATGAAACAGATACCTGTGCAGCTGAAATGGAGACACAAAATGAAATTGATGTGTTGGGCAGCAAGAATGAGGTGTTTACTAAAAAGAATACCTGCTACTTGACCCCCAGAACTTGCTTCTACAGACCAGGGTACATCCTCAGTTAGAAAACTGTAATTCGGTCCCGCTACATCCTAGCAATTACAAAGTTTAGTTTTCTCTAGTCTTTCATTCTGTTTTCCCATTCTTTGATGGGTCTGTGTACAAGTACATTGCATTTGTTTTTGGTTTTTTAATCATTCTGACTAAATGACCAATAGTATGTTTTGAGCAACATCAGATGGAGCTGGGGTGGGGGAAAACTATTTTTGTTTTTTTAAAAAAAAAAAAATCCCTTCTCCACCAATGGCATGCAAATGCAACTTTTATCTTCAGATTCTTTATATTTTTAATAAAGAAAGGGAGGGATTTGGAATAAGCTGTCATTCCTGCAGAACCCCATGCCTTAAAGATGAAAACTCAAAGAGTAAAAAATAACAATATTAAATTAAGCTGATCTCTTGTGATTTGAGTTTATGCATGTTCAGTTTCTTTGTCGGTGAACCCATCAGCCTCAAGACAACCAAGAGCCAAGATCCGTATAAGGTTGAATGTCTAGACTCGGAAACAAAGAAAAAGCAAGCAAACAGCAATAAAAAATTCAACATCATGAAGATGCCACAACTCTAGAGACCTGCTGACCAAATGGACCCTGTATGAAACAGAGAAATGATCAAAAGCAAAACAACATATCCAGCAAAGAAAGAAAAGCAACAGTAGAAGAAGACGGGTAAGGAAATAACTCCTACTTGACTATACAGCACATGCCAGACAAATGTTCCTGGCGTCATTTTTAGAACACAGTCTGATAGTGAGAACCAACCACAAAGCACCATTGTTGTTTGGCAGGAAAGTCATCAGTTAGCTCAGGTGAGAGAAGAATGTACTGAACCTTTGATAGCTACAGGTGGAATTTATACCTCACCAACAATGCTGTCAAACCAAAAAAAAAAAAAACAAAAAAAAAAGTGAGCTGACTAGAAAACATCAACTACTAGCTTAAAACGCACTTTCTCATCTTCCATGCATCATTCCCAAGGGAGGAAGACAATTTCTATGGAACCAGTAATAACAATCAATCTTGGATATCTTAAGTCTACTTTTTTGAAACCCATTCAAGTTTTGTTTTTTTAAATAGAATACACTCTAGCAGCACCTACACTGTGTTTCATCCAGTTCCTCACAAATTTGTAGGCATAGTAACGCAAGCGCGTTATTGTGGTTCAGGAAGATGCTGTTACATTTTGTTTATAAAGCCTTCAAGCCTGACTGCTAATCGGAGTGGTGATTTCCATGAGGAATGTTTCCTACATGCCAAGCCATGTCAGTGAGTGGGAATGAGTGTCTGTCTTTCCTCACAGACTCCTGGGAAAGGGAATTTGATGACTCCCGGTATTTCCTCTGCATCACATCAGAACTAGTGTGCATCAGTGACTTGACGAGTTCTTCCCTTCACAAAAGAGAAAAACAGAGCCTTTCTGCTTTTGCTAGTGGTTCCTGGTTCACACAGAGAAGATAGTTTCATCTTCAGGCCTGGAGTTTGGGGCTGCTCAGAGCAGCTCTGATCACAGGCGTGGCTTCACAAAAACAAGATGCAACCACTCTCAGTTCTGTTCGAATCCAGCAGTTCAAAGAGACTTCAGGCCTTCAAGAACACCAGACCCCCACTGTTAATTGTTAGCGTAAGTTCCAGAGCCTTACTTGCTTGTTACTTTGGTCCCAGAGGAAGACTATTGGAGGGGAGGGATGCCTTCTAGGACCTGAATCTCCTCCTGGCCCCAGCTGGGTGGTGTACATCCTTAAGAGAGGGGACTCTTGGGCCCGCTTGACCCCTTCACTAGTGCAGAGTTCTGATCTGGGAGCGGGAAGGGGAAGAGGGCCCTGCCTTTCACTGGGCCCCCTGCCACCTCTTCAGTGGGAGTAGGAGAAAGAGAACAGGGGAACTGTGTTGTCCCCCACCTTCTTTCCTCCTTTTCCTCCTCTTCACACAAGCACATACACACACTTGGATGTTATAATATAATAAGAGATCTATATTTGGTCTTCATCCCTAGTTCCTGGCACAGAACTTCTAAAACACTTGTAACTTCCTGAGTGGCAGGGGTGAGAGGAGCATCTTTTGTTATTCATAGTAAGCTTGGAACTGAGTTTATGCTAATGCGTGACTCTTGGCAGACGGGGGCTGGTTGCCAGAGGAACCAACCATATGATTAAAGGATTGGAGCTTTCAGCTCTACCTTCTGACCACCAGGAAAGGGAGAGGGGCTGGGGATTGAGTTAAATACCAATGTGGTTAATCAATGATTGACTGATTAAATCAATTGTACCTGCATGGTGGAACCTTCATCAAAACCCTAAATGTCTCAGGGCACCTGGGTGGCTCAGTCTTTAAGCGTCTGCCTTTGGCTCAGGTCATGATCCCAGGGTCCTGGGATCGAGCCCCGCATCGAGCCCCGCATCGGGCTCCCTGCTCTTCAGGAAGCCTGCTTCTCCCTCTCCCACTCCCCCTGCTTGTATTCCCTCTCTCGCTGTGTCTCTCTCTGTCAAATAAATAAATAAAATCTTAAAAAAAAAAAAAACCACGAAACCAAATGTCTGTGTTTAGAGAGCAAATGCCTCAAACAAATGGACAGTGAGGAATATTCTCCATGCATTCAAGTATCCTTCATTTCATAGAGTAATAATATTTGTGTATTCACGTTAGTTTTTTCTTTTAGTGTTTCCTTTTCTCTGAATTCCTTGGTGTATCTTTTTGATTATTTCTTAAGTTGAAAGTCAAGTTCATATACTAAATGCCAACTTAAAACTCTATATCCCTAATTAGGATCATCAAAAAACTGAACAATTTTTCTTTATTTCCCTCCCCACCCCCCAACCATACATTATATCTCCAAGCAGAGAATTTTAAACTCTGCTTGGATCTTTGACCACTTTGTTTAGTGATACAGTCTGAGCGCCTGTGACAGTGCTTGGCACGTAGTTGGCCCTCAAGAATCATCTATTCTGTCTGCAAATGAATGCATTTAGGGAAGTTGTCCAGCATTCACTTTCTATTACTCCAGCTGTTGATTTAATCTGGGGTTGTAGGACCACAGTATTTTTTAACCAAACTAACGTGAGTTCGCTCCTTGGTGAGTCACTGGTAGAAACTCTACGAAGTGGAGTTGTCACAGAGAGAAAACTTTATTTGCACCAAATAAGGAGATCACAGGGAATAACTTCTGAAGCTGTGACTCCCCCGAGCAAGGATGAATGGGCTCCTTTTATTTAGGGTTAGGATGAATATTCAGAAAGGGGAGTTCTGTCATTGCATTTAAAGGCAGGCATAAAGTCATGCATGCACCTTAAGGAAACATGCCTATGCATACATTGCATGTTACATAAATGAGGCTTGTGCTCCTCCTTGGGTGGAGATTTTAGTGTTATAATAGGTAAGGTAACTGTCAGTCACTCCATGGGGCATCCCATGGTCCATCTGAGCAGGTGGGAGTTGGGGTTGAGCTCAAACTTGTCTGGGTGCTCTGGGCCTCTGGAGATTTTCCTCTTGACAGTTGTTACTGCTTGAGGGGTAGTTTTGGTTTCCATCAGGGGATGCTATACCCCCTGCCCCCTCACCTCCACTGCCCTTTGCCTAAGTTCAGATATAAGCAGGAAAGAGGAAGTTAAGGGGAAATGTGGGACAAGGATCATGACGGTAAGCAAGTAGGCAGTAAAAGTCAGGTGTTGGGGTCTAGCTCATGACATTTTCTTTTCACTATCTAAATCCTTTTCAATAATTGCTTGGGTGTTTGCATTTATTTGGAGATCATTTTTGAAAAATTTTAAACTTGAAAAACAGTTTTAATATAGTTATCTACCATCAATTTTAAGAGTTGAATTGGTTTCTTTGTTCCTTTTTTTTTCTTACCTGACTTTTCCAATCTTGAGTTTTTGATTTTGAGTCATTGCTCTGGTGGTTGGAATACATATTTGAGTGATTTTTTTTCAGCAAGGATTCATGAATAGTAGATTTTGAAAACTCTTACATACTTGAGGTTTCTTCTGCATTGGTTTTCAAATTACTTTGCTTATAGAATCTCAAAAAGAATTTCATGAAACAATGTCCCTCTCACACATTTTTAAATTGACAGATGAAAGTTTATATCATAAGTTTATATAATTACAAAAGATGTATTTTTCCAGCAGATGGTATATAGAGAGTTTTTAAAATAAAACGGCCCCTTTACTATTTTTAAAGTAGGCAATGGAATCTGAATACCAGAGCAATTTGACATTCACTGTTACCCATTTATAAAACTCATGAGCAAGCTCTTTGACAATCAGGAACTTTACATCATTCCTTTTGTGTCTGACCTCATATTTCCATTCTCCCACAAAATTTGATCTTAATACATTTTGTGCTGGAAAGTCTTTTATTGGTCATGTTATCTTTTTTTCACTATGATAAAAATATGTATATAAGTTGGAATTTTAATTTAAAAACAATAAAAATGCTGATAGCACCATTATTCCTTAGGAAATTACAAAGGTTTTAGGAGCTCTGGCCAGGAGCCAGGGATGAAGACCAAAATATATATTTCTTATTTTATCAAAATATACAACTTTAATAATTTTGTCATATTTTTGTACCATCTGAACCATAACTTAAGTTTTAATTGATTTAGGAAACAAAAAACCAGGATTGCTGACCATGAATAGAAGATAACCATACAAATGAGAATATAAAAATTGATATTATTTAAATATACCACCAATACATTTAATCAAATATGCCACTAATATGTTGGGGAAATGCTCTTTGGGCTCACTGGCTTCTAAAGCTAGCATGAGAAGACTTCCAAGGGTTACTTGGGCACAGACAGTTTGATGGAAACGAGTTTCCATCAACTCTTTTCTAAAACACAACAGCCTGAGAATGTACTCAACAACATACCTGGTGTCAGAAGTATTGTATGAGTGGGGCGCCTGGGTGGCTCAGTTGGTTGAGCGACTGCCTTCGCCTCAGGTCATGATCCTGGAGTCCCTGGATCGAGTCCCGCATCGGGCTCCCTGCTCGGCAGGGAGTCTGCTTCTCCCTCTGACCCTCCCCCCTCTCATGTGCTCTCTCTCATTCTCTCTCTCTCAAATAAATAAATAAAATCTTAAAAAAAAAAAAAGAAGTATTGTATGAGTAAAGGAAGAAATGAAAGTTTTGTTTCTTTGTGGGGGTACCCAAACTACCTAAGCTTGAGAAATGTTAACCTATAAGATCCCATTCAGCCCAAGCACTGTGATTCTATGTTCTAGCACTAATAAGCTACACTTTGGTGTCCTGAAGATTTAATCTACCTGGCATCTAGGAGAGAAGCAATGCTACTTTTTGGACAGTGTGCTATTTATATTGTAACTAAGGGATGCAGTGTCCCATTCAGCACTGATTTGATAAGTAGAATAACCTACACCAGCCTGGATGGCTGTCATTTATCTGCATAGCACCCCTCCTCTTTTCTAAGAATTGTACTCTTTTCCTTTTGGGTAGATGTTCTTCCCTCCACTCTCACTTTGGTAGTTCTAGTTTGGGACTGTGTCTTAGTCTGTGTCCCCCCCCAAAAAAAAGAAACACTGAGATGGATTTGTAGTAGTAGTATATTTGGGAGGTGATCTCAGATAGCGCTGTGCAAGAGTAGGGAGATGAGACAGGCAGGGGGAAAGCCGATCAAGAGTGCATTGTCATGGGGCACATGGGTGGCTCTGTGGGTTAGGTGTCTGACTCTTGATCTCAACTCAGGTCTTGGTCTTGGGGTCGTGAGTTCAAGCCCTACATTGGGATCCATGCTAGGTGTGGAGCCTATTTAAAAAAAGGGGTGTATTATCAGTGGGTGACCCCTTTGGATCAATCCCACTGGGGATGCTCTGAGAAACTGTAGAACATGCTTCAGAATTGTCCCACCAAGAGGTGAGGAGCTGGGGTGTTTATCTCCTAACTTATCTCCCAATGCCCAACTGTCATTTGTTGGCGGATGCTCCAGGTGCATTAATTCTGCACTAGTGGTTTGCTTCACATGCCAGGTGAACATGCTCCTGAATGAGAGAATGCTATCAGGCAGAGAGATGGAGGGAGCTGTAGGTGAGTACAGCGTTAGTCTTCCAGTGGCTTTCCAGGGTGAGCTTGAAGGGATATGGGCACTGACTGCATCTGCTACAAGCTGTCAGTCATAATAGCACCCCACCTCCTGCCAGCAGATCACTGGTCCAGGCTGAGCGTGTAATAAAATCTGGGTCAATCCAAGTCATTCCTTAGATATTTTTGCAATTGCACTGAGAGAAGTAAGATAGGCCTGCTTGGGTATCAAGGATGAAAGATGAGAGTCTGGGGACTGCAGGCAGCTAGATTTCCACTCATATGGAAGAAGCTGATCTGACAGAATCAGGCTGATGCAAAGAAAAGAAGCAGAGAAGAGAAACCCAGCTGCATCCAAGTCTCTGGCTCCGAGGGTCACTGAGCCTCATTTTCCCCAGACCTCCAGTTTACCCATACAAGTCCATGAACTCTGCTTGTACCAAGCAAGTTCCAATTGGGTTTCTGTAACTTGCAACCAGAAAACTCTTGACCACTTTTGATCTACCCCTTTCCAAAAATATCTATTAGTCCAATCTGCCACGTTTCCTACAAGTCTTCCAACAGGGAGCCACTCACTTGAATGAAAACACTGCCCTTGCAGGAAGTTACATACTCCCAATATATTCAACTTCAGAAACTGAGAGGGAAAAATTAAGCAACTGGAAAACTTTAAAATAGCCAAGTTCAGTTGGATAATGTATAAATTGGCAGATGGCTCTAAGGGCATCAATTAAATTTCTAACACAAGGCATTTTATCATACCATGTAAAACTTCACCCTTGTCAAAAGGTGGACACTGTTAATTTACAAAAAATGAACAGGGGCACCTGGGTGGCTCAGTCGTTAGGCATCTGCCTTTGGCTCGGTCATGATCCCAGGGTCCTGGGATCAAGCCCCGCATCGGGCTCCCTGCTCGGCGGGAAGCCTGCTTCTTGCTTCTCCGTCTCCCACTCCCCCTGCTTGTGTTCCCTCTCTCGCTGTGTCTCTCTCTGTCAAATAAATAAATAAAATCTTAAAAAAAAAAAAAGAAAGAAAGAAAATATCTCCAGGATGTAGTATGCAAGTTTTTATGTAAGGAAGAGGAATAATAAAAATCTGTATATATTTGGGGGCACCTGGGTGGCGCAGTTAGACATTGGACTCTTGGTTTTGGCTCAGGTTGCGATCTCGGGGTTGTCATGGGATCCAGCCCTGCATCAGGCTCCATGCTCAGCGCGAAGTCTGCTTAGGACTCCTCTCCCTCTTCCTCTTCCCCTCCCCACCAGCTCTCTCTCTCAAATAATAAATCTTTTTAAAAAATATGTATATAGTTGCACAAATAAACACTGGAAGGTCATAAAATAAATAAAAGCAACTAATAAAAGTAGCTACATAGGGGAAATTGTGTGGACAGAGACAGGTGAGAAGACAAGGTTCCTCAAGGTATTTATATCTTTATGGTCTTCATGTGTGTGTCTTACCTTCTCAAAAGTGAGGTTTAAATGTAATAATAGTTGACCCACTTTTTCCAAGAGTGGAAGTGAATCGCACAGGTTCCAAAGAAGATAGCCACATCTGACAAAAGGTTCAATAATAATCCAGTCATATCAAAACCAAAGGGTTTAAAAATCAAAGGACTTTTTGAACTGTATCTTATTTGGAAAGTGAAGGAGAAGAACAAATGATGCCAGGCACACTGGAAACTTACAGTTATGTATAAACTGACAGAAGCTTGGGGAAAATGCAGCAGAGAGGGGGAAATATTTGTTATTTCCTCTGCATTATGGAATGAGGAAAGAAATACAAAAAGAGGACAGCACAGGAATCATTTTCCTGAGGACATTGATCTAGAAATCATTTTTCGGATTGATTCAGACGTGTCTTGATAAACACAAAGCAAAATCTATGAATGGGATAAGAGTACAATCTGAATAGTTTAATAAATAATTCAGATTTGTTTTTCAATTCCACTTTTCCAGACATCCATGGATGTTAAAGGGAATTAATGTATAGAAAAGCTTTAAAATAAAAACAAAACAAAACAAAACAAAACAAAACCAGACTACTAGGACGCCTGCTGGGTGGCTCAGTCCATTAAGCATCTGCCTTCGACTCAGGTCATGATCTCAGGGTCCTAGGATCGAGCCCCGAGTCAGGCTCCCTGCAGGGAGTCTGCTTCTCCCTCTCCCTCTGCGTCTCCCCCTGCTCATGGCACTTTCTCTCTCTGTCTCTCAAATAAATAAATAAAACCAAAATCAAACAAAAAAACCATAGACAGGGCGCCTGGGTGGCTCAGTTGTTAAGCGTCTGCCTTCGGCTCAGGTCATGATCCCGGGCTCCCTGCTCCACGGGAAGCCTGCTTCTCCCTCTCCCACCCCCCCTGCTGTGTTCCCTCTCTCTCTGTGTCTCTCTCTGTCAAATAAATAAATAAAATCTTTAAAACAAAAACAAAACCATAGACTACTATAAAGATGTACCTTTTTTATTTTTTAATTGTATTTTAAAAGATTTTATTTATTTGAGAGAGAGAGAGTGAGCGAGAGAATACACAAATAGGGGGAGTGGCAGGCAGAGGGAGAAACAGGCTCCCCGCTGAGCAGGGAGCCTGACATGGGGCTCGATCCCAGGACCCTGGGATCATGACCTGAGCCGAAGGCAGACACTCAACTGACTGAGCCACCCAGGCACCCCCAAAATGTACCTTTTTATTACTATTAAGAATTATTCTTTTTTAAATAAAAAAATTTAAAGATTTTTAAAAAGATTTTATTTCTTTATTTGACAGAGCCACAGCGAGAGAGGGAACACAAGCAGGGGGAGTGGGGGAGGGAGAAGCAGGCTCCCCACTGAGCAGGGAGCCCGATGCGGGGCTCGATCCCAGGATCCCTGGATCATGACCTGAGCCGAAGGCAGAGGCTTAACGACTGAGCCACCCAGGTGCCCCAAAGATTTTTTTAAATAAAAATTTTTGAAGATGTTTCATGGTTTGTATATGAGACATAGTAATATTATTTCATTCCTTTTTTTTTAAGATTTTATTTATTTATTTGAAAGAGAGAGACACAGCGAGAGAGGGAACACAAGCAGGGGGAGTGGGAGAGGGAGAAGCAGGCTTCCCGCTGAGCAGGGAGCCCGATGCGGGGCTCGATCCCAGGACCCCGGGATCATGACCTGAGCCGAAGGTAGATGCTCAACCGACTGAGCCACCCAGGTGCCCCTATTATTTCATTTTTATGATGCATATGGGGAGAGTTAATCAAAATAAAGATGTTTATCAAAAAGAGCTCTTGTTTTCATATTTGTGGCAAAAGTGTGTCATAAAAAATGAAACATTGCTATCACATTATTAGGTATTTTTGATGCATTTAAAAGGAAATAATGAGAGTTGAAATACAGAGAAATGTAGGCCGAAATATGAGATGAATGGATAGTCAGTGAAAGGACATTAAGGAACAGCAATGGGAAACAGAGTTCATGCAGGTTTTTCAGTTCTGCAAGGTCTCAGGTAAATGTGCAAACCAGCCTGTGGGAACGGTGGCAGCTGGAGAGCACCTGACCCCTGAAAGGAGGGAACGCAGTGTTCAACCCAGCTCATTATCTGAGCTCAATGTGTCCAGGTCTTCAGTTTATTATTTTCTCAAGAGAATATAGAAATCTGGATTTTTATGTGAACTATATTATGTATTGCCAAAACCCAATATGCCTGTAATGTGTAATGGACTGGGATACCCAGTTTTGGGGTGGGGGGTTAAAAAGTAATGACTTAACATATTAAGTCAGGCTTTCACCATAAATAAAGGAATGGGCAAACTACAGTTCAGAGGAGACCAGCCTGTCATGTTTCTGTAAATAATGTTTGCTAAGAACACAGCCACATCCAGTTATTCACATATCGTCTGTGCCTGTTTTTGTGCTACAACGGAGCTTAAAATATTTACCGTCTGGCCCTTGACAGAAAAAGTTCACCAACCCGTGATAATATTTTGATCCTTAGCAGATGCAAGTCTCTGTTGAATTATGTTCTAAGAGAGTTCTGCTGGATTTTAATGTCAAATTGCTTTTAGCAAAAAAAAAATTTTTTTCCAGAATATATGTTGTTAGGCTATTTTGTATAATTGTTTTGTGTTAGAAATGTAATTCGGGCGCCTGGGTGGCTCAGTTGGTTAAGCGACTGCCTTCGGCTCAGGTCATGATCCTGGAGTCCCTGGATCGAGACCCGCATCGGGCTCCCTGCTCTGCAGGGAGTCTGCTTCTCCCTCTGAC
>NW_023270426.1:46617693-46618357 GCF_011800145.1 Mirounga leonina | reverse complement strand
CTCATTCTCTCTCTCTGAAATAAATAAAATCTTAAAAAAAAAAAAAAGAAATGTAATTCAATTGAATCTGATAGAAAATGATTGTTAGCAACATTTAGTAAAATTTCTCCTCCATATTTATTGATTTCCATAGGTCATAGATAAGTGTATTAAGAAATAAACTAAGGGGCGCCTGGGTGGCTCAGTAATCTAAGCATCTATCTCTTGATCTCTGCTCAGGTCTGGTCTTAATCCCAGAGTCATGAGTTCAAGCCCTGTGTTGGGCTCCATGCTGGGTGTGGAGCCTACTTTAAAAAAAAAAAAAAAAGCTAAGCAACCTGTAATAAATAAGGTCAGAAATACCTTTTATATGGTTATGCAGAAAAAGTACACCTAAAGATAATTACAAATCATCTCATATAGTAAACCTTGAAAAGGAGAACGTACTTGAAGCTTGCGCCATCTAGAGGTGAAAAATCTAATTTCCCAGAGTACTCCCAGGTACTCTGGTAACTTACCAGACTAGAAAGGCAGTGTGCAGTGCATTGGCTGTCTGAGGTCAGTAAGAAGGGGTGGGGGGAGAGGGGTGCTCAGTGGCAACAAGTGAGTGGCTACCACATCATCAAAATGAATTTTTCTCTTTCTTTCTTTCTTTCTTTCTTTCTTTCTTTCTTTCTTTCTTTCT
>NW_023270426.1:46617060-46617683 GCF_011800145.1 Mirounga leonina | reverse complement strand
TCTTTCTTTCTTTCTTTCTTTCTTTCTTTCTTTCTTTCTTTCTTTCTTTCTTTCTTTCTTTCTTTCTTTCTTTCTTTCTTTCTTCTTCCTTCCTTCCTTCCTTCCTTCCTTCCTTCCTTCCTTCCTTCCTTCCTTCCTTCCTTCCTTCCTTTCTTTCTTTCTTTCTTTCTTTCTTTTAAGATTTCATTTACTTATTTGAGAGAGAGAGAGTCAGCGAGAGAGGGAACACAAGCAGGGGGAGTGGGAGAGGGAGAAGCAGGCTTCCCGCCGAGCAGGGAGCTCGATTTCAGGACCCCGGGATCACGACCGGGGCGGAAGGCAGACGCTAAACGACTGAGGCGCCCCAAAATGAATTTCTTGATAGAAGGATTTTTCTAGCAGTGGTCCTGATGGTGCTTGGATTTGAGTGCTTTTGATATTATTAGTCATTACTTTCTTACATGATGTTCAGTCGGAAGAAACTTTTTTGCTTCCTGAATGCCTCCTTTTGGCTCACTCTGAAAGAATTGAAGAGTGTATGTTTTAGACATCCTGCTGTATACATGTTTGAACATTCTTGTCTAATCTTTATAACATTTTATTTATTTATTTATTTATTTATTTATTTATTTATTTATTTATTT